>NC_135727.1:81898243-82198243 GCF_964656455.1 Halichoerus grypus
AATCCATCTATGAAAAACCCACAGCAAATATCATCCTCAATGGGGAAAAGCTGAGAGCCTTTCCCTTAATTTCAGGAACACGTCAAGGATGCCCATTCTCGCCACTATCGTTCTACATAATAGTAGATGTCCTGGCAACAGCAATCAGACAGCAAAAATAAATAAAAGTGATTCAAACTGGCAAAGAAGAAATCAAACTCGCTCTCTTCGCAGATGACATGATACTTTATGTAGAAAACCCAAAAGACTCCAGCCCCAAATTACTAGAAGTCATACAGCAATTCAGTAATGTGGCAGGATACAAAATCAATGCACAGAAATCAGTTGCTTTCTTATACACTAACAGTGCAACTGTAGAAAGAGAAATTAGAGAAACAATTCCATTTACAATAGCACCAAAAACCATAAGATACCTCGGAATAAACCTAACCAAAGAGGTAAAGGATCTATACTCTAGGAACTACAGAACACTCATGAAAGAAATTAAAGAAGACACAAAAAGATGGAAAAACTTTACATGCTCATGGATTGGAAGAATAAACATTGCTAAAATGTCTATGCTGCCTAGAGCAATCTATACCTTCAACGTCATCCCGATTAAAATTCAAATTACTTTTTTCAAAGTGCTAGAACAAGCAATCCTAAAATTTGTAATGGAATCAGAAAAGACTCTGATTTACCAAGGAAATGTTGAAAAAGAAAAACAAAGCTGGGGGCATCATGTTGCCTGATTTCAAGCTGTATTACAAAGCAGTGATCACCAAGACAGCATGGTACTGGCACAAAAACAGACATATAGACCAATGGAACAGAATAGAGAGCCCAGATATGGACCCTCAACTCTATGGTCAAATAATCTTCGACAAAGCAGGAAAAAACATGCAATGGAGAAAAGACAGTCTCTTCAATAAATGGTGCTGGGAAAATTGGACAGCCACATGCAGAAGAATGAAACTCGACCATTCTCTAACACCATTCACAAAGATAAACTCAAAATGGATGAAAGACCTGAATGTGAGACAGGAATCCATCAAAATCCTAGAGGAGAACATAGGCAGTAACCTCTTTGACATCGCCCACAGCAAATTCTTTCAAGATACACCTCCAAAGGTTAGTGAAACAAAAGCAAAAATGGACTTTTGGGACTTCATCAAGATCAAAAGCTTCTGCACAGCAAAGGAAACAGTCAACAAAACAAAGAGGCAACCCACAGAATGGGAGAAGATATTTGCAAATGACACTACAGATAAAGGGCGGATATCCAAGATCTATAAAGATCTTCTCAAACCCAACACCCAAAGAACAAATAATCAAGTCAAAAAATGGACAGAAGACATGAACAGACTCTTCTCCAAAGAAGACATACAAATGGCTAACAGAAAATGAGAAAATGTTCATCATCATTAGCCATCAGGGAAATTCAAATCAAAACCACACTGAGATACCACCTTACCTGTTAGAATGGCAAAATTTTACAAGGCAAGAAGCAAGAAATGTTGGCAAGGATATGGAGAAAGGGGAACACTCTTACATTGTTGGTGGGTATGCAAGTTGGTACAGCCACTTTGGAAAACAGTGTGGAGGTTCCTCAAAAATTTAAAAATAGAGCTACCCTATGACCCAGCAATTGCACTCTTGGGTATCGACCTCAAATACACAGATGTAGTGAAAAGAAGGGCCATATGCACCCCAATGTTCATAGCAGTAATGTCCACAATAACTAAACTGTGGAAAGAGCCGAGATGCCCTTCAACAGATGAATGGATAAAGAGGATGTGGTCCATATATACAATGGAATATTACTCAGCCATCAGAAAAGATGAATAGGCAACTTTTACATCATCATGGATGGGACTGGAGGAGACTATGCTAAGTGAAATAAGTCAAGCAGAGAAATTCAATTATCATGTGGTTTCACTTATTTGTGGAACATAAGGAATAGCATGGAGGACATTAGGAGAAGGAAGGGGAAAATGAAGGGTGGGAAATTGGAGGGAGCAACGAACCATGAGAGACTATGGACTCTGAGAAACAAACTGAAGGTTTTAGAGTTGAGTGGGGTGGGAGAATGTTTTAGCCCAGTGATGGGTATTAAGGAGGGTATGTATTGAATGGGCCACTGAGTGTTATATGCAAACAATGAATCATGGAACACTACATCAAAAACTAATGATGTAATGTATGGTGACTAACATAACATAATATAATAAAATTAATAATAACTAATGATGTATTGTATGGTGACTAACATAACATAATAAAAATAAATTAAATTAAAAAACAAAAACAAATATCATTGCCCATGCCTGTTTACACAAATGAATTAACAGGTTCCTCTTACTGCTATCTAACTCTTGTTATTTTTTCATGTGGCTGTCCACCATCCCTACCCTTCATTAGACTGTGAGCACTCAGAGAGCATTTTGTGCTGTGCTTGATTTATCTCTGTACTCCTGGTGTCTAGTAAAGTGCCAAGATGGGAAAGGCAAGAGCATATGTTAAATTATTATCATCATCATCTTTGTATCATCATCCTTAAGGCCAACTCTTTTTCGGCCTAATCATGGGGTTGAGGTAGAGTATGTACAAGTTAACAGCTCATAAAAGCATGGCATTTGGAACAAAGTAGACAGAAATAGGTTTGAATCTTGATGTCACCACTTACTAGCTAAGTGACCTTGTGTAAGTCATTTCAATTCTCTGAGCTTTGGTTTCCTCATCAATAAAATAAAGGTTAATAATTGGGCCTTCCTTACAGAGTTGTTGTAAGAATGAAATGTAATCATTCATGTAGATCGCACCATACAATAGGACTTAAATAGTAGCCCTTATTATTAGGGCAGTATACCTGTGGGTGCCAGTGGAAACACTGGTCTGCATGGGCCCAACTGCTTGTCCATATCGCTTTCTTCCAGCAACTCCACAGCATAAGTATTATGTCAAGCTGTCCTTGGGCTCTAGAACAGATCCACAGCCTGACAAAGGAGCCAGAATATTAATCTGTTGCCATGGGGTCAGAAACCTATTTATTCAGAAAGAGAAGTACTTGGTACCCAATTCCTGAGAGGCCACCAATATAACTTTTATGTTTGTGATGGCATAAAAAAAGCCCAATCTGGAAATGTAAGTCTGAGGGACCAAAGTGGGTATAAAGGGACAAAGATGACTCTCTCCTTCCCCACTAATTTGGCTTTGGCCTTAGCTCTATCATTGACCTAGCAAGTCTCCTCCCCTCTCTGGCCCTAAGTTTCCCCATCTGTGCAACAAAGCTGTTGGATCAGGTGGTTTTCTAGGTCTTATTATCTCTGACACTCCAGAGTTCTTTTTTCCCTCCCTTCCTGAATGTCCCTTTGCCTTTGGCTAATTCTAAAGTCTCAAAAGCCAAAGTGGGATCTGCTAATGAAAAGACAGAAAGGATGCATTCTCTATAACAAAAAATGCAACCTCTAAAAGTAGATCAGTAAGGCACTGGCCCTTGATCTTCTGAAGCATGGTATGTATGCCTTCACATGCATGCTCAGGGTTATGGGGGTGGGGATCACCTCCTAATTTGGGAGTTTAGACAAAGAAAAACAAAAGGGAAGTGTCTCTCCCAAGGGTGCTGATAGCTTTGGCAGTCATTGTGCCACCTGAAAGTAGTCAGGTTTGGCCCAGGACTTTGGTCTATCCAACACACTCCACATTGACCTGTGAAAGAAAAAGAGAAGCCAAGGAAAACATGGACCCTGGCCTCCAGAATTGTGGCTGGCCTCTGCTTTCACCTGACATCCAAAAGCCAATTAATGAGAAGGACCATCCCATCCACTCCCAAAGGTCCAGACAAAAACCTCAGACTGCAAGAGACTTGTCAAAGGAGGAGATGGAAGTAGCATTTGTTGAATACCTTGCTGTCTCCATGTAAGTACCTAATAACCCTGGAACAACTAAAGAAAAGCATGGGGGAAGGGAAATGCTTGCCTGGCTGTAAAAATGCAAAGGAGTTTTGTGTTTCAGAAGCTATGAATATCTTATTTTCTCAAAAGAGCATTGTCAAGAAAATAGATGTCTAAATATGACTCCTCTGCTAGCAGATAGAGGGCCTAAGTGTCTAGATAGAGTGAAATGGCAGGGATGGACTAACTGTGGACCCAGCTAAGTGGCAGGAATGGAACATAAGTTCCATGATGCAGGCCAGTGAAAGGAGAAGGAAAAGCCACTCTCCAAAAGCAAAGTGTCAGGGAGATGCTCAGTGGTAGAAAGAGGTTCTGAGGAATAAGATGGGGGCATAGAAAGTATATGAGAATTTAGAAAGAAGATGGAAGCTTGAAGGAGAAGGGGGCCATAGCTAAAAGATGGAAAAATAGCAGGGGGTTAATGAGGAGGAGAAAGAGTTGTGGATTATAGAAGGGGGCAAGAAGAAGGTAACCTTGGCCAGAGGAAAAAGAGGATTTTGCCCACACAGTGGGGAAGAAATCCAGCAATGAGGAAGAAAAGAAAATGCAAATGTGAGGCAGAGAGAATAGTGGCTTAAAAAGCTGTTAAAAATACATGAGGGGTTGGGGATTAAAGGAATGGATAGAGGCTGAGGAAAAGCATGTTGCTACAAGAGGTGACTAGGGCTTCATAAGAGGTCAGAAGCACTATGGGGACTCACTCATGAGATGCTGTTGAGAGATAAGACTAAGCCTGAAAGGCACAGGAGTGCATGGGCTATAAGAAAAGAGAAAGGGAAGATTTTAGCGAGCAAATGTGGGCAATAAAGGGGATTACAGTAAGTGATGGAATGATGGATCAGTGTGCAAATGGGAGCTAAGAGAAGGTTCAAGGCCTCAGGGAAGGGATGCAGTTAACAGTAGATAAGGGAGCTCAATGAGGAAAAGGGAGTTCAGTGATAAGGGGGACTCACTGGGCAAATGGGAGCTCTGTGAATGGGCCTCAAGAAGGGAAGCCACTTCAGCAATGATCAGAGAGGAAAAGAGAATTCACTGGGGGAGAGGTCCAGTGACAGAAATGTGGACTATTTACACGTTTGAAAATATACAAGAGATAGGTGTCTGGGTGGCTCAGTTGGTTAAGTGTCCAGCTCTTGATTTTGGCTCAAGTCATGATCTCAGGGTCATGGGATCAAGTCCTACATTGGGCTCTGTGCTCAGTGCAAAGTCTGCTTGAGATTCTCTCCCTCTTCCTCTGCCACTCCCCCACTCGAGTTCTCTCTCTCAAGTAAGTAAGTAAATAAATAAATAAATAAATAAATAAAATCTTTAAAAAAAGAAAAGAAAATACATGTGAGACAGACTTCCAGCCTGGACTGGATTATGTAGTAACACTTCTCCATTGATTCTCCCTACTAAGGACAACTATAAACCCTGGAAATAATGTAAGAGACAACCAGAGGAGAACTTTGAAAGGTGGTAAAAAGAAAGTAATCTGGTTAGGGACTACAGGACTATAAGAACAACAGAGTGGCTGGACAACTTATGTCCACACCCAACATAAGAAAGTAGTCCAAACCCAGCATTTCACAACTTCCAATCTAGAAACAGAAGGCAGTCCAGGTAGATTCATTCTTTCCCTGGATTGAAGCAAATTTCCCAACAAAAACACCAGGTTAGGGGCACCTGGGTGGCTCAGCTGGTTGAGTGTCCAGCTCTTGATTTTGGCTCAGGTCATGATCTCAGGGCTGTGGGACTGAGCCCTGCACTGGGCTCCATGCTCAACCTGGAGTCTGCTTGGGATTCTCTCTCCATGTCTGCCCCTCCCCCTGCACTCGCATGCACTCTCTCACACAAACAAACAAACAAACAAACACACCAGGTGAGCCCAAAAGAACCAGCAAGTAAGATATAGATTGGGAGTCCCACTGACAATAAGCATCAGGTGAAGCATTTTTTTCTTCTTCACTGAGCCTGATGCTACCTACCACCCCAAGATTACAAAGGCAAACAGGCAGGCAGAACCACAGCACCAAGAGAGACTCAACTAATAACAAGTGGCCTATTCAGGAAGCCTCTGTATTCCCACAATCCTGAGAGTACCCGTACCCTCCCAGAGAAACCAGGGTGGCTGAGGGTCATCAGTAGGGAGATCGAGCTATAAGCACTGAGTTGAAGAAGGTTCTTTGCCTCAGAATCAAAACCCCATTATATATACTGGGCTGCCAAGAGGACCAACAAATGGAGGTGTCCACCAGAACAAGCAGCCCAGCCCAGGAAACCTCTTTGTTCCCAAAACACTAGATAAACCACAGACCATTATAGCACAAGAAAGGCTCAAAAATTAAACTGTCATTAGGACTATAGCTCACAAAACTAGGTGAGGACCTGTGTGCTAAGCCTAAATATAGTGACTCCTTGCTAAAAGAAATTATTTAAATAAGACCCAGAATTGCCAACTGTAATAGGCAATATGTCCAGGATACACTGAAAACCACCCATCATACCAAGAACCAGGAAAATCACAGCCTAAATAAGAAATGGCAATCAATAGATGCAAACACAAAGATGAAGCAGTTGTTGGAATTATCTGACAAGACTTAAAGCAACTGTCATAAAAATGCTTCAACAAGCAATTATAAAATCTCTTAAAACAAATGAAAAAATATAAAATCTCAAAAAAAAAATGGAAATTGTAGAAAAGAACCAAATGAAAATTATAGAACTAAAAAAATACATTAACTGAAATAAAAAATTTGCCAGATGGGCTCAATAATAGAGTGGAAATAACAGAGGATAAAATTCAGTGAAAATTACAAAATGCTGATAAAAAAATCAAAGAAGGCCAAAATTAATAGAGAGTATACCATGTTCATGATTTAGAAAATTTATCACAGTACAGTTGTCAATTATCTCCAAAGAGTTCTATAGGTTTAATGCAATTCAAAGCAAAAACCCTAGAACGAATTTTTTAGATATAGACAAGTTTATTTTAAAATATGTATGGAAAGGTACAGCCCCTAGAATATCTAAAACAATCTTGGAATAAAAAAAAGTAAGAAAAAAGAGGGAAAAATCACTCTACCCAGTATTACTATATAGCAACAATAATCAAGATCGTGTAGTAATGGTGGAGACACCAATCACATAAATCAATGAAACAGAATAGAGAACCCCCAAATAGACCTATACAAATATACCCAACTGTTTTTTTTCAAAGATGCAAAAACAATCAAATGGAAGAAAGATAGCCTTTGAATAAATGGTACTAGGATAACTGGGTATCCATGGACAAAACAAAAACAAAAAGCAAACAAAAAAAGGGGCACCTGTGTGGCTCAGTCTGTTAAGCATCTGCCTTAGGCTCATGTAATGATCCCAGGGTCCTGGGATTGAGCCCTGCATCAGGTTGCCTGCTCAGCAAGGAGTCTGTTTCTCCCTCTCTCTGCCCTTCCCCCCACTCATGCTTTCTCTCTCTCTCTCTCTCTCTAATAAATAAATAAAATCTTTAAAACAAAACAAAACAAGACACCAAAAATCAAACAACAACAACAAATCCCCCTAAACCTCACATCCTACAAAGAAACTAACTGAAAATGGATCACAGATTTAAACGCAAATTGTAAAACTATAAATGTTTTTAGGAAAAAAACCCACAAAATCTTGGGGATCTAGAAGTTGGCAAAGAGTTCTTGGATTTGACACTAAAAGCATGAATCATAAAAGGAAAAATCAACAAATTAGACCTCATTAAAATTTAAATTCTGGTCTGTGAAAGCCTGTGTGAAATGGATGAAAAGCCAAGCTACACTTGGGAAAAAATACTTGCAAACTTCATAACTGACAGGGATTAGTATACATAAAATGTGAAGAATGCCCAAACTCAAGAGTAAATCATAAATAATCCAATAAGAAAATGAGCAAAAGACATGAACAGACAATTCACTAAAGAGGATATAGAGATGGCCAATAAGCACATGAAAAGATATTCAACATAATTAGGCATTAGGCAAATTCAAATTAAAATCACAATGAGATATCACTATGTGCCTACCAGAATGGCTAAAGTAAAAAAGTGATAACATCAAATCCTGGCAAGGATGCTTAGAAACTGATCACTCATACACTGAAACTGGACACTCCTACATTGCTGATGGGAAAATAAATGGTGTAACTACTCTAGGGAACAGTTTGATAATTTCTTACAAAATTAAACATGCAATTATCATACTACTCAACAATGCATTCTTGGACATTTATCCCAGAAAAATGAAAACTTATGTTCACACAAAAACCTATATATGAATGTGTATAACAGCTTTATTAATAATAGCCACCAAATAGAAATATCCCTGATATCCTTAAACAGGTGAATGGTTCACTGTGGTATATCTATACCATGGAATATTACTCAGCAATAAAAAGGAATGGACCACTGACACATGCAACAACTTAGATGGATCTCAAGGGAATTATGCTTATTGAGAAATCCCCAATCCCCAAAGATCACAAACTGTATGATTCCATTTGTATAACATTCTTGAAATAGCAAAATTTTAGAAATGGAAAACAGATTAATGGTTGCCAAGGCTTGTGGGTAATGGCAGGAGGGATATGGGTGTGATTATAAACAGACAACAGAAAGGATCCTTGCAGTGACACAACTGTTCAGTACCTTGACTGTGGTGGAGGATATATGAACCTGTGAGTGTGATAAAAGTGTATTAAACTAAATACACATATACACAAATGAGTATTAGTACAACTGGGAAAATCTAAATAAGCTTGGTGGATTGTATCAGTGTCAGTATCCCAGTTGTGATATTGTTCTGTAGTTTTAAAAAAGATATCATTGGGAAAAATAATTAAGGGGTCACAGAATATCTTTATATTATTTCATAAAACTGCATGTGGATCTACAATTATCTCAAAATTTTTAACTAAAAGAGAAAAAGGAAAAGAAAGAAAATATAAATGATATCATGGGCTAAGTACCAGTGGATGAAGACAAGCCTGAAGAGCCATGAGTAATACTAAGGGAGGACTAGGGATTTCTGGGTGTGGGAGGCAGGGCTAGGGGAACCCAAGAACTATGAATGAGTCATTTCAGACTGGGCTGTGGGTAAGGAGTTGCAATGCAAGGTATTAAGTGGGATTTCTCTTGGTGTCCCTCCCCTCAGTGTCCACAGTCTTCAGGCCTGACACTCTGGCCACACAGACCAACCTCAGTAAGACCAACCTCAATAAGGCCTCTGAGATGGCCTCAACTAGAGACTGTGACAAAACTAATAAATATAACACTTTGGGCACACCAGTGAATAACAGTTATGCATGATAGCTGAGACTTCTCACATTTATAATAATGGCTTGTCTGTCTCAGAGTTCTGAAATGGCCTCTCTTCCTGAGTGCTCGCTGGAACCTGAAATCCAAATTTCAAAGCCTTGCACCCTTCCTCACACTCTGAGGAAGGTTTTGGCTCAAAGAGAAATGCTAAAATGGGTATATTCATTATATTCATTTCCTATTGCTGCTATAACAAATTACCACAAATTTAGTGGTTTAAAATGACACAAATTGGGGCGCCTGGGTGGCTCAGTGATTAAGCGTCTGCCTTCAGCTCAGGTCATGATCCCAGGGTCTTGGGATTGAGCCGCACATCGGGCTCCCTGCTCAGCGGGAAGCTGGCTTCTCCCCCTCCCACTCCCCCTGCTTGTGTTCCTTTTCTCGATCTCTCTCTCTGTCAAATAAATAAATAAATAATCTTAAAAAAACCCGCAAAAAATCTAGTATTAAAAAAATAAACAGGGGGGCAGAGCAAGATGGCAAAAGAGTAGGAGACCTGGATTTCGTCTCCTCTCAGGAATTCAGCTGGATAGGGATCAAACCATTCTGAACACCTAGAAACTCAACAGGAGATCGAAGAAAAGAATAGCAACAACTCTCTAAACAGAAAAGGGACCACTTTCTGGAAGAATGACAAGACGAAAAAAATCACCTCAACAAAAAGAACAAGAGGTAATACCAACTGCCAGGGACCTACTCAATACGGACATTAGTACGATGTCAGATCTAGAGATCAGAATCATCACTTTAAAGATACTAGCTGGGCTTGAAAAAAGCATGGAAGTTATTAGAGAAACCCTTTCTGGGGAAGTAAAAGAACTAAAATCTAACCAAGTTGAAATCAAAAAGGCTATTAATGAGGTGCAAACAAATATGGGGGCGCTAACTGCTAGGATAAATGAGGCAGAAGAAAGAATCAGTGAGATAGAAGACCAAATGATGGAAAATAAAGAAGCTGAGAAAAAGAGAGATAAACAACTACTAGATCACGAGGGCAGAATTCGAGAGATAAGCGATACCATAAGACGAAACAACATTAGAATAATTGGGATCCCAGAAGAAGAAGAAAGAGAGGGGCAGAAGGTATAATGGAGCAAATTATAGCAGAGAACTTCCCTAATTTGGGGAAGGAAACAGGCATCAAAATCCAGGAGGCACAGAGAACCCCTCTCAAAATCAATAAAAATAGGTCAACACCCCGATATCTAATAGTAAAACTTATGAGTCTCAGAGACAAAGAGAAAATCCTCAAAGCAGCTCGGGAGAAGAGATATGTAACCTAGAATGGTAGAAACATTAGACTGGCAACAGACCTATCCACAGAGACCTGGCAGGCCAGAAAGGACTGGCAGGATATATTCAGAGCACTAAATGAGAAAAATATGCAGCCAAGAATACTATATCCAGCTAGGCTGTCCTTGAAAATAGAAGGAGAGATAAAAAGCTTCCAGGACAAACAAAAACTAAAGGAATTTGCAAACACAAAACCAGCCCTACAAGAAATATTGAAAGGGGTCCTCTAAGCAAAGAGAGACCCTAAAAGCAACATAGACCAGAAAGGAACACAGACAATATACAGTAACAGTCACCTTACAGGCAATACAATGGCACTAAATTCCTATCTTTCAATAGTTACCCTGAATGTAAATGGGCTAAATGCCCCAATCAAAAGACACAGGCTATCAGATTGAATTAAAAAACAAGACCCATCAATATGCTGTCTGCAAGAGACTCATTTTAGACCCAAAGACACCCCCAGATTGAAAGTGAGGGGGTGGAAAACGATTTACCATGCTATGGACACCAAAAGAAAGCTGAGTTGGCAATCCTTATATCAGACAAATTAGATTTTAAACCAAAGACTGTAATAAGAGATGAGGAAGGACACTATATCTTACTTAAAGGGTCTATCCAACAAGAAGGTCTAACAACTGTAAATATCTATGCCCCTAACATGGGAGCAGCCAATTATATAAGGCAATTAATAACAAAAGCAAAGAAACACATCGACAACAATACAATAATAGTGGGGGACTTTAACACCTCCCTCACTGAAATGGACAGATCGTCTAAGCAAAAGATCAACAAGGAAATAAAGACTTTAAAGGACACACTGGACCAAATGGACTTCACAGACATATTCAGAACATTCCATCCCAAAGTAAAGGAATACACATTTTTCTCTAGTGCCCATGGAACATTCTCCAGAATCAATCACATCCTAGGTCATAAATCAGGTCTCAACTGGTACCAAAAGATTGGGATCATTCCCTGCCTATTTTCAGACCACAATGCTTTGAAACTAGAACTCAATCACAAGAGGAAAGTCGGAAAGAACTCAAATACATGGAGGCTAAAGAGCATCCTACTAAAGAATGAATGGGTCAACCAGGAAATTAAAGAAGAATTAAAAAAATTCATGGAAACCAATGAAAATGAAAACACAACTATTCAAAATCTTTGGAATGCAGCAAAGGCAGTCCTAAGAGGAAAGTATATAGCAATACAAGCCTTTCTCAAGAAACAAGAAAGGTCTCAAGTACACAACCTACCCCTACACCTAAAGGAGCTGGAGAAAGAACAGCAAATAAAGCCTAAACCCAGCAGGAGAAGAGAAATAATAAAGATCAGAGCAGAAATCAATGAAATAGAAAGTAAAAGAACAATAGAACAGATCAACGAAACTAGGAGGTGATTCTTTGAAAGAATTAACAAGATTGATAAACCCCTGGCCAGACTTATCAAAAAGAAAAGAGAAATGACCCAAATCAACAAAATCATGAATGAAAGAGGAGAGATCACAACCAACACCAAAGAAATACAAACAATTATAAGAACATATTATGAGCAACTCTATGCCAGCAAATTAGATAACCTGGAAGAAATGGATGCATTCCTAGAGAAGTATCAACTACCAAAACTGAACCAGGAAGAAATAGAAAACCTGAACAGACCTATAACCACTAAGGAAATTGAAGCAGTCATCAAAAATCTCCCAAAAAACAAAAGCGCAGGGCCAGATAGCTTCCCAGGGAAATTCTACGAAACATTTCAAGAAGAATTAATACCTATTCTTCTGAAACTGTTCCAAAAAATAGAAATGGAAGGAAAACTTCCAAACTCATTTTATGAGGCCAGCATTACCTTGATTCCAAAACCAGACAAAGATCCCATCAAAAAGGAGAATTAGAGACCAATATCCCTGATGAACATGGATGCAAAAATTCTCACCAAAATACTAGCCAATAGGATCCAACAGTACATTAAAAGGATTATTCACCAAGACCAAGTGGGATTTATCCCTGGGCTGCAAGGTTGGTTCAACATCCGCAAATCAATCAACGTGATACAATACATTAACAAAAGAAAGAACAAGAATCATATGATCCTCTCAATAGATGCAGTAAAAACATTTGACAAAGTACAGCATCCTTTCTGGATCAAAACACTTCAGAGTATAGGCATAGAGGGTACATACCTCAATATCATAAAAGCCATCTATGAAAAACCTACAGCGAATATCATTCTCAATGGGGAAAAACTGAGAGCTTTCCCCCTAAGGTCAGGAACGTGGCAGGGATGTCCACTATCACCACTGCTATTCAACATAGTATTGGAAGTCCTAGCCACAGCAATCAGACAACAAAAAGAAATAAAAGGCATCCAAATCGGCAAAGAAGAAGTCAAACTCTCACTTCTTGCAGATGATATGATACTTTATGTGGAAAATCCCAAAGACTCCACCCCAAAACTGGTAGAACTCATACAGGAATTCAGTAAAGTGGCAGGATATAAAATCAATGCACAGAAATCAGTGGCATTCCTATACACCAACAACAAGTCAGAAGAAAGAGAAATTAAGGAGTCGATCCCATTTACAATTGCACCCAAAACCATAAGATACCTAGGAATAAATCTAACCAAAGAGGCAAAGGATCTGTACTCAGAAAACTGTAAAATACTCATGAAAGAAATTGAGGAAGTCACAAAGAAATGGAAAAACGTTCCATACTCATGGATTGGAAGAACAAATATTGTGAAGATGTCAATGCTACCTAGAGCAATCTACACATTCAATGCAATCCCCATCAAAATACCATCCACTTTTTTCAAAGAAATGGAACAAATAATCCTAAAATTTGTATGGAACCAGAAAAGACCCTGCATAGCCAGAGGAATGTTGAAAAAGAAAAGCAAAGCTGGCGGCATCACAATTCCGGACTTCCAGCTCTACTACAAAGCTGTCATCATCAAGACAGTATGGTACTGGCACAAAAACAGACACATAGATCAATGGAACAGAATAGAGAGTCCAGAAATGGACCTTCAACTCTATGGTCAACTAATCTTTGACAAAGCAGGAAAGAATGTCCAGTGGAAAAAAGACAGTCCCTTCAACAAATGGTGTTGGGAAAATTGGACAGCCACATGCAGAAGAATGAAACTGGACCACTTCCTTACACCACACACAAAAATATACTCCAAATGGTTGAAAGACCTCGATGTGAGACAGGAGTCCATCAAAATCCTAAAGGAGAACACAGGCAGCAACCTCTTCGACCTCAGGCAAAGCAACTTCTTCCTAGAAACATCGCCAAAGGCAAGGGAAGCAAGGGCCAAAATGAACTATTGGGACTTCATCAAGATAAAAAGCTTTTGGAAAGCAAAGGAAACAGTCAACAAAACCAAAAGACAACCGACAGAATGGGAGAAGATATTTGCAAATGACATATCAGATAAAGGGCTAGTATCCAAAATCTATAAAGAACTCATCAAACTCAACACCCAAAGAACAAAGAATCCAATCAAGAAATGGGCAGAAGACATGAACAGACATTTTTCCAAAGAAGACATCCAAATGGCCAACAGACACTTGAAAAAGTGCTGAACATTGCTCGGCATCAGGGAAATCCAAATCAAAACCTCAATGAGATACCACCTCACACCAGTCAGAATGGCTAAAATTAACAAGTCAGGAAATGACAGATGTTGGCGGGGATGCAGAGAAAGGGGAACCCTCCTACACTGTTGGTGGGAATGCAAGCTGGTGCAGCCACTCTGGAAAACAGTATGGAGGTTCCTCAAAAAGTTGAAAATAGAGCTACCATATGATCCACCAATTGCAATACTGGGTATTTACCCCAAAGATACAAAAGTAGGGATCCGAAAGGGTACGTGCACCCCGATGTTTATAGCAGCAATGTGCACAATAGCCAAAGTGTGGAAAGAGCCAAGATGTCCATCAACAGATGAATGGATAAAGAAGAAGTGGTATATATATACAATGGAATATTATGCAGCCATCAAAAGGAATGAGATCTTGCCATTTGCAACGACGTGGATGGAACTGGAGGGTAGTATGCTGAGCGAAATAAGTCAAACAGAGAAAGACATGTATCATATGACCTCACTGATATGAGGAATTCTTAATCTCAGGAAACAAAGTGAGGGTTGCTGGAGTTGGGGGTGGGGTGGGAGGGATGGGGTGACTGGGTGATGGACACTGGGGAGGGTATGTGCTCTGGTAAGCGCTGTGAATTGTGCAAGACTGTTGAATCTCAGATCTGTACCTCTGAAACAAATAATGCAGTATATGATAAGAAAGAAAGAAAAAGAAGAAGAAGAATGTAGCAGGAGGGGAAGAATGAAGGGGGGGAAATCGGAGGGGTAGATGAACCATGAGAGACGATGGACTCTGAAAAACAAACTGAGGGTTCTAGAGGGGAGGGGTGTGGGAGGATGGGTTAGCCTGGTGATGGGTATTGAGGAGGGCACGTTCTGCATGGAGCGCTGGGTGTTATGCACAAACAATGAATCATGGAACACTATATCTAAAACTAATGATGTAATATATGGGGATTAACATAACAATAAAAAAATAAAAAAAAACAATTCCTAGTTTTGTTGATCTCTTCAATTGTTTTTTTGATTTCTATATAATTGATTTTTGCTTTAATGTTTATTATTTCTTTTCTGCTGGCTTAGGCTTTATTTGCTGTTCTTTTTCCAGCTCCTTTAGGTATAAGTTTAGATCGTGCATTCGAGGATTTTCATGTTTCTTGATAAAAGCCTGTATTGCTATATACTTCCCTCCTAGGACCGCCTTTGCTACATCCCAGGGTTCTGACCTGTCGTGTTTTTATCTTCATTTGTTTCCATGTATTTTTTTAAATATTTTATTGTTATGTTAATCACCATACATTATCATCATTAGTTTTTGATGTACTGTTCCATGATACATTGTTTGTGCATAACACCCAGGTCTCCATGCAGAACGTGCCCTCTTTAATACCCATCACCAGCCTAACCCATGCTCCCACCCCTTCCCCTCTAGCACCCTCAGTTTGTTTTTCAGAGTCCATCGTCTCTCATGGTTCATCTCCCCCTCCGATTTCCCCCCCTTCATTCTTCCCCTCCTGCTATCTTCTTTTTTTTTTCTTAACATATATTGCATTATTTGTTTCAGAGGTACAGATCTGTGATTCAACAGTTTTGCACAATTCACAGCACTCACCATAGCACATAACCTCCCCAATTTCTATCACCCAGCCACCCCATCCCTTCCACCCCCCACCACTCCAGCAACCCTCAGTTTGTTTCCTGAGATTAAGAATTCCTCATATCAGTGAGTTCATATGATACATGTCTTTGTCTGATTGACTTATTTCGCTCAGCATAACAACCTCCAGTTCCATCCATGTCGTTGCAAATGGCAAGATTTCATTTCTTTTGATGGCTGCATAATATTCCATTGTATATATATACCACTTCTTCTTTATCCATTCATCTGTTGATGGACATCTTGGCTCTTTCCACAGTTTGGCTATTGTGGACATTGCTGCTATAAACATCGGGGTGCACGTAGCCCTTTGGATCCCTACATTTGTATCTTTGGGGTAAATACCCAATAGTGCAATTGCTGGATCATATGGTAGCTCTATTTTCAACTTTTGGAGGAACCTCCATACTGTTTTCCAGGGTGGCTGCACCAGCTTGCATTCCCACCAACAGTGTAGGAGGTTTCCCTTTTCTCCTCATCCCTGCCAACATCTGTCGTTTCTTGACTTGTTAATTTTAGCCATTCTGACTGGTGTGAGGTGGTATCTCACTGAGCTTTTGATTTGGATTTCCCTGATGCTGAGCGATGTTGAGCACTTTTTCATGTGTCTGTAGGCCATTTGGATGTCTTCTTTGGAAAAATGACTGTTCATGTCTTCTGCTCATTTCTTGATTGGATTATCTGTTCTTTGGGTGTTGAGTTTGATAAATTCTTTATAGATTTTGCATACTAGCCCTTTATCTGATATGTCATTTGCAAATATCTTCTCCCATTCTGTTGGTTGTCTTTTGGTTTTGTTGAATGTTTCTTTTCCTGTGCAAAAGCTTTTTATCTTGATGAAGTCCCAGTAGATCATTTTTGTCCTTGCTTCCCTTGCCTTTGGTGATGTTTCTAGGAAGAAGTTGCTGTGGCTGAGGTCGGACAGGTTGCTGCCTGTGTTCTCCTTTAAGATTTTGATGGACTCCTGTCTCACATTTAGGTCTTTCAACCATTTGGAGTCTATTTTTGTGTGTGGTGTAAGGAAATGGTCCAGTTTCATTCTTCTGCATGTGGCTGTCCAATTTTCCCAACACCATTTGTTGAAGAGACTTTTTTCCACTGGACATTCTTTCCTGCTTTGTCAAAGATTAGTTGACCATAGAGTTGAGGGTCCATTTCTGGACTCTCTATTCTGTTCCATTGATCTATGTGTCTGTTTTTGTGCCAGTACCATACTGTCTTGATGATGACAGCTTTGTAATAGAGCTGGAAGTCCGGAATTGTGATGCTGCCGGCTTTGCTTTTCTTTTTCAACATTCCTCTGGCTATGCGGGGTCTTTTCTGGTTCCATACAAATTTTAGGATTATTTGTTCCATTTCTTTGAAAAAAGTGGATGGTATTTTGATGGGAATTGCACTGAATGTGTAGATTGCTCTAGGTAACATTGACATCTTCACAATATTTGTTCTTCCAATCCATGAGTATGGAACGTTTTTCCATTTCTTTGTGTCTTCCTCAATTTCTTTCATGAGTATTGTATATTTTTTTGAGTACAGATCCTTTGCCTCTTTGGTTAGATTTATTCCTAGGTATCTTATGGTTTTGGGTGCAATTGTAAATGGGATCGACTCCTTAATTTCTCTTTCTTCTGACTTGTTGTTGGTGTATAGGAATGGCACTGATTTCTGTGCATTGATTTTATATCCTGCCACTTTACTGATTTCCTGTATGAGGTCTAGCAGTTTTGAGGTGGAGTCTTTTGGGTTTTCCACATAAAGTATCACATCATCTGCAAACAGTGAGAGTTTGACTTCTTTGCCGATTTGGATGCCTTTTATTTCTTTTTGTTGTCTGATTGCTGTGGCTAGGACTTCTAATACTATGTTGAATAGCAGTGGTGATGGTGGACATCCCTGCCGCATTCCTGACCTTAGGGGGAAAGCTCTCAGTTTTTCCCCATTGAGAATAATATTTGCTGTTGGTTTTTCATAGATGGCTTTTATGATATTGAGGTATGTACCCTCTATCCGCAAAACTCTGAAGAGTTTTGATCAAGAAAGGATGCTGTACTTTGTCAACTGCTTTTTCTGCATCTATTCAGAGGATCATATGATTCTTGTTCTTTCTTTTATTAATGTATTGTATCACATTGATTGATTTGCAGATGTTGAACCAACCTTGCAGCCCAGGGATAAATCCCACTTGGTCTTGGTGAATAATCCTTTTAATGTACTGTTGGATCCTATTGGCTAGTATTTTGGTGAGAATTTTTGCATCCATGTTCATCAAGGATATTCGTCTGTAATTCTCCTTTTTGATGGGGTCTTTGTCTGGTTTGGGGATCAAGGTAACTGTGGCCTCATAAAACGAGTTTGGAAGTTGTACTTCCATTTCTTTTTTTGGAACAGTTTCAGAAGAATAGGTATTAATTCTTCTTTAAATGTTTGGTAGAATTCCCCTGGGAAGCCCTCTGGCCCTGAGCTTTTGTTTTGTTGGGAGATTTTTGATGACTGCTTCAATTTCCTTAGTGGTTATAGGTCTGTTCAGGTTTTCTATTTCTTCCTGGTTCAGTTTTGGTAGTTGATACTTCTCTAGGAATGCATCCATTTCTTCCAGGTTATCTAATTTGCTGGCATAGAGTTGCTCATAATATGTTCTTATAATTGTTTGTATTTCTTTGGTGTTGGTTGTGATCTCTCCTCTTTCATTCATGATTTTGTTGATTTGGGTCATTTCTCTTTTCTTTTTGATAAGTCTGGCCAGGGGTTTATCAATCTTGTTAATTCTTTCAAAGAACCAACTCCTAGTTTCATTGATCTGTTCTACTGATTTTTTGGTTTCTATTTCATTGATTTCTGCTCTTATCTTTCTTATTTCTCTTCTCCTGCTGGGTTTAGGCTTTATTTGCTGTTCTTTTTCCAGCTCCTTTAGGTGTTGGGTTAAGTTGTGTATTTGAGACCTTTTTTTTTTTCTTGAGAAAGGCTTGTATTGTTATATACTTTCCTCTTAGGACTGCGTTTGCTGCATCCCAACGATTTTGAACAGTTGTGTTTTCATTTTCATTGGTTTCCATGAATTTTTTAAATTCTTCTTTAATTTCCTGGTTGACCCATTCATTCTTTAGTTGGATGCTCTTTAGCCTCCATGTATTTGAGTTCTTTCCGACTTTCCTCTTGTGATTGAGTTCTAGTTTCAAAGCATTTTGGTCCAAAAATATGCAGGGAATGATCCCCATCTTTTGGTACCAGTTGAGACCTGATTTGTGACCTAGTATGTGATCTATTCTGGAGAATGTTCCATGGGCATTAGAGAAGAATGTGTATTCCATTGCTTTGGGATAGAATGCTCTGAATATGTCTGTGAAGTACATTTGGTCCAGTGTGTCCTTTAAAGTCTTTATTTCCTTGTTGATCTTTTGCTTAGATGATCTGTCCATTTCAGTGAAGGGGGTGTTAAAGTCCCCCACTATTATTGTATTGCTCTTAATGTGTTTCTTTGCTTTTGTTATTAATTGCCTTATATAATTGGCTGCTCCCATGTTAGGGGCATAGATATTTACAGTTGTTAGACCTTCTTGTTGGATAGACCCTTTAAGTAGGATATAGTGTCCTTCCTCATCTCTTATTACAGTCTTTGGTTTAAAATCTAATTTGTATGATATAAGGATTGCCACCCCAGCTTTCTTTTGGTGTCCATTAGCATGGTAAATGGTTTTCCCCTACCTCCCTTTCAATCTGGGGGTGTCTTTGGATCTAAAATGAGTCTCTTGCAGACAGCCTATCAATGGGTCTTGTTTTTTTATCCAATTTGATAGCCTGTGTCTTTTGATTGGGGCATTTAGCCCATTTACATTCAGGGTAACTATTGAAAGATATAAAGTTAGTGCCATTGTATTGCCTGTAAGGTGACTGTTACTGTATATTGTCTGTGTTCCTTTCTGGTCTATGTTGCTTTTAGGCTCTCTCTTTGCTTAGAGGACCCCTTTCAATATTTCTTTCTTTTTTTTTTTTAAGATTTTATTTATTTGACAGAGAGAGAAACAGCGAGAGAGGGAACACAGGCAGGGGGAGTAGGAGAGGGAGAAGCAGGCTTCCTGCCGAGCAGGGAGCCCGATGTAGGGCTTGAACCCAGGACCCTGGGATCATGACCTGAGCTGAAGGCAGACGCTTAACGACTAAGCCTCCCAGGCACCCCGCTTTCAATATTTCTTGTAGGGCTGGTTTCGTGTTTGCAAATTCCTTTAGTTTTTGTTTGTCCTGGAAGCTTTTTATCTCTCCTTCTATTTTCAGTGACAGCCTAGCTGTATATAGTATTCTTGGCTGCATATTTTTCTCATTTAGTGCTCTGAATATATCACACCAGTCCTTTCTGGCCTGCCAGGTCTCTGTGGATAGGTCTGTTGCCAGTCTAATGTTTCTACCATTCTAGGTTACATATCTCTTCTCCCGAGCTGCTTTCAGGATTTTCTCTTTGTCTCTGAGACTCGTAAATTTTACTATTAGATGTTGGGGTGTTGACCTATTTTTATTGATTTTGAGAGGGGTTCTCTGTGCCTCCTGGATTTTGATGCCTGTTTCCTTGCCCAAATTAGGGAAGTTCTCTGCTATAATTTGCTCCAATATACCTTCTGCCCCTCTCTCTCTTTTTTCTTCTTCTGGGATCCCAATTATTCTAAGGTTGTTTCGTCTTATGGTATCACTTATATCTCGAATTCTGCCCTCGTTATCCAGGAGTTGTTTATTTCTCTTTTTCTCAGCTTCCTTATATTCCATCATTTGGTCTTCTATATCACTAATTCTCTCTTCTGCCTCATTTATGGTAGCCATTAACACCCCCATTTTTTATTGCACCTCATTTATAGCCTTTTTTATTTTGACTTGGTTAGATTTTAGTTCTTTTTTTTTCTCCAGAAACGGTTTCTCTAATATCTTCCATGCTTTTTTCAAGCCCAGCTAGTATCTTTAAAATCATGATTCTGAACTCTAGATCCGATATCATACTAATGTCCGTATTGAGTAGGTCCCTGGCAGTCCGTACTGCCTCTTGTTCTTTTTGTTGAGGTGATTTTTTTCTGTCTTGTCATTTTGTCCAGAGGAGAATAGATGAATGAGAGAATAAAATGCTAAAAGGTAACACCGTCTCCAGAAAATATACTCTAAACAAACCAGAAAAGACCTGAAACCGGGGGAAAGAAAGGGAAAGGAAGAAAAAGAAAAGATAAAAACAAACAAAGACAGAACAAAACAAAACAAAACAAAAAGCAGAATATGATCAAATATGATCAGGCTGGTGCATAGATCAGTGCCACACACTAGATTTTGGGTGTATTTTGGTCTCTTAGAAGAAAGTGCCTCCCAAAATTTTAAAGAAAGAAAAACATATATATGTACAAAAATGAGGGTTGATATGATGAAGGGGTGGAATATGACTGTAACGATGAAAATTATAAAAAAATTTATAAAAGGAATTTAAGATAAGTTGTTTGCAAAAAGAAGGAAGAGGTTTTAAAAAAAATAGAAAAAAAAGGGGAGAGAATGTGATCAGGCAGGAGACTAGAACAAAGCCATACACTAGAGATTCAGGGTATATTTTGATTTGTTAGAAGAAACTGTATCTGAAAATTTTAAAGAGAGAACATCTTATATATATATGCCAAAGAGAAGGGTAACTACTATGAAGGGATAGAATATGACTTTAACAATGAAAAATAAAAATGTTTTTTAAAAAAGTGATTGATAAGATGTTGGTTGAAAAAGGGACAAAGAAAAATTCAAAAAAAAAAACAGTTAAAAAAAATTAACTTTGAAAGACTAAAGAATCATGGTAAAAAAGCCATGGATTTTATGTGCAGTATTCCCCTAGCTCTGGAGTTCTCCGTTCTCATTGATCCGTAAACTTGGTCTTGGCTGGCTGTTCTTGCTGATCTTCTGGGAGAGGGGCCTGTTGCCATGTTTCCCAAATGTCTTTGCCGGAGGTGGAATTGCCCCGCCCTTGCCAGTCCAGACTATGTAATCTGCTGGTGTTTGCTCTCAGGAGTTTTTGTTCCCTGCAAGCTTTCAGTACAGCTTTGGAGGCCGAGAGTGAAAATGGCGGCCTCCCAATCTCCACCCCGGAGGAGCCGAGAACTCGGGGCCCCGCTTCTCAGTGAGCTCCCAGAGAAAAGCAGTCAATCACTCCCATCTCCCCAGTCTCTGGCCGCACTCAGTGCTCACCCGGCCTGTGACCGAGTGTTTCTATCTCTGGCACCCGACTCGGTGTGGAGTCTCCAAACCCAGCAGATCCCTGCGGTGCACTCCCACGCCACTCCTCCCAGGGGAGGAAGGGGAGTCTCCCTGGATCTGCCGCTTGTTGGGTCCCTGCCGGAAGAACAGTGGCCCGACTGTGCCGCGGATCAGTTTATAGCAACCCCAAGCTGAGAGCCTGCACCTCACCTCTGTCTCTGCAGCCGGCTTCCCCACTCCGATACCTGGGATCTCTGCCGCACTCAGGCACCCCCCGTCTTTCTGTGACCCCCAGGGTCCTGAGACCACACTGTCCCGCTAGGGTTCCACCCCCCGCTTAGCCACTGGAGCGACGTCCCTCGGTGGAGCAGACTTTTAAAAGTTCCGATTTTGTGCTCCGGGGCTCTATCACTTGCCAGAAGTGGCCGATGGAAGCCCCCTCCCCCGCTGTCTATCCTCCCTGAATATCGCCTCGGATTCACTTCTCCGCACGTCCTACCTTCCAGAAAGTGTTCGCTTTTCTGTTCAGAGAGTTGTTGCTATTCTTTTCTTCGATCTCCTTTTCAGTTCGTAGGTGTTCAGAATGGTTTGATCCCTATCCAGCTGAATTCCTGAGACCAGACATCATCCAGGTCTCCTACTCCTCTGCCATCTTGCTCCGCCTCTGTTTCCATGTATTTTTTATTCTTTAATTTCCTGGCTGACCCATTCGTTCTTTAGTAGGATGATCTTTAACCTCCATGTATTTGTGTTTCTTCCAAATTGATTTCAAGTTTTAAAGCATTTTAGTATGAAAATTGCATGGTATGATCTCAAGCTTTTTATACAATCTTTTATACACAAATCTGGTTGAACCCTGATTTGTGACCCGCTATGATTTATTCTGGAGAATGTTCCATGTGCACTCAAAAAGGATGTGTATTATGTTGCTTTAGGATGAAATGTTCTGAATATATCCTTGAAGTCCATCCAGTCCAATGTGTCATTCAGAGCCCTTGTTTCCTTGTTGATCTTCTGCTTAGATGATCTGTGCATTGCTGTGAGTGGAGTGTTAAAGTCCCCTACTATTTTCAGTGTGTTTCTTTAATTTTGTTATTAATTGTTTATATAATTGGCTGCTCCCAATTTAGAGGCATAAATATTTACAATTGTTACAACTTCTTGTTGGATAGACCTTTTAAGTATGATAATAGTGTCCTTTTTCATCTCTTGTTACAGTCTTTGGTTTAAAATCTAGTTTGTCTGATATAGGGATGGCTACTCCACCTTTCTTTTGATGTGCATTAGTATGATAAATTGTTATTTACCCACTCATTTTCAATCTGGAGGTTTCTTTGGGTCCACTATGAGTCTCTTGTAAGCAGCACGTCAATGCGTCATGTTTTTTATTCAATCTAATAGCCTATTTCTTTTGATTGGAGCATTGAGTCCATTTACACTCAGAGTAATTATTGAAAGACATAAATTTAGTGCCATCCTGTAAAGTAGCTGTTTATGTAGATTGTCTCTGTTTCTTTCTGGTCTATGTTACTTTTGGGCTGTCTTTTCGCTCAAGGGATCCTTCAGTATTTCTTGCAGGGCTAGTTTAGTGTTCACAAATTCCTTTATTTTTTGTTTGTCCTGGAAAATCCTTATCTATCTTTCTATTCTGAATTATAGCCTTGCTGGATAAAGTATTCTTGGCTGCCTATTTTCCCCCATTTAGCACATTGAATATATCATGCCAGTCCTTTCCAGCACGGCAAGTCTCTGTGCACAGGTCTGCTACCAGCCTTATATTTCTACTCTCATAGGTTAAAGACCTCTTGTCCTGAGCTGCTTTCAGGATTTACTCTTTATGTCTGAAATTTGCAAGCTTCACTATTATATGTAGTGTTTTTTACCTATTTTTATTGGTTTTGAGGTGGGGGTTCTGTGCCTCTTGCACTTGAATGCCTGTTTGCTTCCCCAGATTTGGGAAGTTATTAGCTACAATTTGTTCAAATAAACCTTGTTCCCCACTCTCTCTCTCTCTTCATTTTCTGGGACCCCTATTATTTGAATATTATTTCACTTTATGGTATCACTGATTTCTCAAAGTCTCACTTCATGATCCAGTAGTTGTCTTTCTCTCTTGTTTTCAGCTTCTTTATTCTCCATCGTTTTGTCTTCTATATCACTGACTCTTTCTTCTGACTCATTTATCCTTGAAATTATAGTGTCAATTTTTGACTGCATTTCAGTAAAAGCATTTTTAATTTTGGCCTGATTAGATTTTAGCTCTTTTATTTCTGTAGTAAGGGATTCTCTAGTGTCTTCTATGCTTTCTTCAAGCCCAGCTAGTATCTTTATGATAATTGTCTTAAATTCTAGTTCAGACATCTTATAGCCATATTGCTTGAATCCCTGGCATTGAGTTCTACTTCCTGTTCTCTCTTTTGTGGTGAATTTCTATGTCTCAGTATTTCCAGAAAAGAATAGAAGAAAGATAGAGGAGACAACAATACTAAAATAATAATAATAATAATAATAATAATAATAATAATAAATAAGAAACCAGAAGAAAGCAGAAGTCAAACAAAATAAGAAAAAAATCAAACCAGAAACAAAACCATAAAACAAAATACTAGATCCTGTGTGTATTTTGGTCTGCTTGTAAAAAGAAACTAGGTCCCAAAATAGGAAAGAAGGAAAAAATTATATATTTAAAAAAAATAAATAAAGATAAAATACAAATACAATGAATGAAAACTATATACACACACACACACACACACACACACACACACACACACACACACACGTAGAATGGAAAAATTTAGAAAAGAGTTGGAAAAAAACCTGAAACTCTAAAGAATAATTTAAAGAACCCCATGAATGCTATATACTGTTTTCCCCAAGAGCTAAAGTTTTGCAGTTCTCTATAATCAGTACACTTGGTGCTATCCAGTTGCTCCTGCTGATCTTCTTGGCGAGGAGCCTGTTCTGCTGATTCTCAGGTGCCCTTGCCCTGGTGGAATTGTGCCTCCCTTCCCTGGGGACTGGGCTCCATGTAAGCAGTTCCGAATTACATTGTGTGGTGCTCTTTTGCTCCCTGGAGGGTTTCAGCAACAATGGGAGGGATGAAAATGGTAGTACCCAGATCTCTAGCCCCAGAGCTGAAAGTTTGCACCCCTCACTCTTCTGTGAGCCCTCACAGAAAAGCAGCCAATCACTTTTGTCTCCCTGGTTTCTGTCTGAACTCTGTTCACTCAGCCAGTGACCAAGTTTTTATCTCAGGCACACAACTAAGTTTCAAGTTGTCAAATTTTATGGACTCCCTCAGGGCAGACCCTCACCTTTCCTCCAAGGGGAGGGAGGGGGGTCTCACCATGGTCTGCCTTTTGCTGGGCCCCTGCCCATAAAGCAGTGGCATGACTGTGCAGCAGTTCACAGTTTATGGACCACTGAGCAGAAAGCTGGCACCTAGACTCATTGTTTTTAGCTGGCTTCCCTGCTCCAATGCCTGGGAACTCTGCCACATTCAGGCACTTTCCATTCTTCTTGTAACTCTGTGGATCCTGAGACCACACTGTCCCACCTGGGATCCGCCCCACTCTTCCACCTGAGCACCTTTAAGCCAAGGACATCCTCCACCATAGCAGACTTCTAAAAGTTTCAATTTTGCACTCTGCTGCTTATAATACTTTGTGGTAGCCTCTATAAGCCAGCCCCCTCCTGCTGCCTTATCCTCTAATATATCGCTCAAGATTCATCTCTGTGTCTTCTACCTTCCAAAAAGTAGTCACCTTTTCTATTTGTAGAATTGCAGCATTTCTTTTCTCAGCTCTCCCATTGATTTCACAGGTATTCAGAATGATTTGATAACTATCTAGCTGAATTCCAGGGACCAGACAGACTTAAGGTACCTTACTCCTCCACCATCTTAACTCCTCCTCAGACTCCACTTCTAATTGTAATTCTCTTCCTATGTCTGCCACATCTGCTGTTAGTGCCTCCACTGAAATCTTAAATCTCTCAAAGTCATACATAAGGGTTGGAAACAATCTTTTCCAAATTCCTGATGAAAGTTGATACTTTGACCTCATTCCATGAATCACAAATGTTCTTAATGGCATCTAGAATGGTGAATCCTTTCCAGAAAGGTTTCAATTTACGTTGCCCAGATCCATCAGAAGAATCACTATCCATGGTATCCAAAACCTTACAAAATGTATTTCGTAAATACAAAGACTTTAAAGTCAAAATTACTCCTTGATCCATGGGCTGCACAATGGATATTGTGTTAGCAGGCATGAAAACAATGTTAATCTCATTGTACATCTCCATCAGAGTTCTTTGGTGACCAGGTACATTGTCAATGAGCATATTTTGATAGAAATCATTTTTTTTTCTGAGTAGGTCTCAACAGTGGGTTTAAAATATTCAGTAAACCAGAGGGAGGAGATAAGATGGTGAAGGAGCAGAGGGACCCTAAGTTTGCCTCATCCTTTGAATACAACCAGATAGTTGTCAAATCATTTTGAACACCCAAGAAATCAAGTGGAGTTCTGAGAAAACAAATGCTGCAAGTCCACAAGTAGAAAAGTGATCACTGTTAAGAAGGTAGGAGGTGTGAAGACTTGAATCAGGTGAGATATAGCTGATGATATGCTGGCAGGGAAGGAGCCTGCTTACAGAGGCACTGCAACGTATTATAAGCAGCAGAGTGAAAAATCAGGACTATTAGAAGTCTACAAGAGTGGGGGAGGTGCTCTGGTGGTGAAGAGGGGCAGAATCCCAGGTGTGACAGCATGGTCTGAGGATTCCCTGGGTTGCAAGAAGAAGGCACGGCACCTAAGTGAGCCATGTTTCCCAGGCATAGGAACATGGAAGCCAGCTGAGAACAGCCAGTCTAGGTGCTGGCTTTCTGCTCTGTGTTGCTATAAACTGTGAACTGCTGCATAGTTGTGCAACTGCTTTCCTGGGATGGGTCCAATAAAAAGCAGATGCATGGTGAGACCCTCTGTGGGGGCAACAGGATGGGTCCATGCCAGGGGAGTCGTGAAAATTTAGAGTTTTGAAACTCAGTCACATGCCTGAGATAAAAAACTCAGACACAGGCAAGGTGAACTCAGAGTTCTGATGGAAAGGTGGAGACATGAGTGATTGATTGCTCTTCTGTGAGCAATTTTCAGCTCCAAGGTTAGAGAGCAGGGCATTGCCATATTCATCCCACCCATCAGTGCTAAACAGCAAAACAGTACCACCTAGTGGAGTCCAGAGCTGCTTACACCAAGCCCTATCTCCCTGTGCATTGGAGGTGCATTTCCACTAAGACAAGTCCACCTGAGAATCAGGGCAACAGGCCCCTCCCCCAGAAGACTAGCACAACTAGGTCACACCAAATTTACTGATCATAGAGAGCTGCAAAGATTCAGCTCTAGAGGAAAACAGTATGTAGCATTCTTTGTATTTTTATTCTTTAGCCTTAATTATTATTTTCCAGTTATTTTCTTTTTTCAATCCTTTTTTATTCTTTTGTAATTTTTATTTTTATATATACTACATACATATTGTTTCATTTTCCTGCAGTTTATTTTATATATATAATTTCTTTCTTTCTTTTTTTATTTTGGGATCTAGTTTCTATTAACAAGCAGAACGAAACACACACAGGATCTAGTTTTTATCTTGTTTTGTTTTGTTGTTCTTTTCCTTTCTTCTTTTATTTTCTGGGCAAAATGATGAAACAGGAGAAATTTACCCCAAAAGAAAGAACAGGATGTAGTATTCACAGCCAGGGGTTTAATCAATACAGATACAAGTAATATGTCTGAACTAGAATCTAAAATAGTGATTATAAAGATACTAGCTGGGTTTGATAAAAATATAGAAGACACTAGAGAATCCCTTACTGTAGAGGTAAAAGAACTAAAATATAGTCAGGTTGAAATAAAAAAATGCTATAACTGAAATGTAGTCCCAAGTGGAGGACATAAAAATGAGTGTGAACAAAGCAGAAGAGCAAATCAGTGATAGAGAAGACAAAATTATGGAAACTAATGAAGCTGAACAGAAGAAGGAAGGAAAATCATTAGATCAAGAAAGTAGATTTAGGGAATTTAGTGATTCCATAAAGCAAAATAAAATCCATTTTATAGGAGTCCCAGAAGAAGAAGAGGAGGAAAAATGGGCAGATAGTTTATTTGAACAAATTATAGCTGAGAACATCCTTAATCTGGGGAAGGAAACATGCATGCAAGTCTAAGAGGCATAGGGAACTCCCCTCAAAATCCACAAAAATAGGTCAACACCATGACATATTATAGTGAAACTTGCAAATTAAAAGATAAAGAGAAAATACTGAAAGCAGCTAAAGAATAAACGTCCTTACCCTGCAAGGGTAGACACATAAGGCTGGCAGCAGACCTGTCCACAGAGACCTCACAGTCCAGAATGAACTGGCATGATATATTCTACATGCTAAATGGGAAAAATATGGAGCCAAGAATACTTTATCCAGGAAGGCTGTCATTCAGAAAAGGAGAGATAAAGAGTTTCAAGACAAAATAATAATAATAATAATAATAATAATAATAATAATAATAAAGGAGCTTGTGAACACTAAACCAGCGCTGCAAGAAATATTAAGGGATTAAGGGCGACTCTTTGAATGGAAAGAGACCAAAAGAAACAAAGAGCAGAAAGGAACAGAGACACTCTACAGGAAAAGTGACTTTATAGGTAATAAAATGGCACCGATTTCATATCTTTCAATAATTACTCTGAATGTAGGTACTCCAATCAAAAGACATAGGGTATCAGAATGGATTAAAAAACAAGACCATTGATATGCTGCTTACAAGTGACTCATTTTAGACCCAAAGACACCTCCACATTTAAAATAAGGGTGTAAAGAACAATTTATCATGCTTATGCATATCAAAAGAAAGGTGGAGTAGCCATCCCTATATCAGACAAACTAGATTTTAAACCAAAGACTGTAATAAGAGATGAAGGACACTATATCATAATAAAAGGGTCTAGCCAACAAAAAGATCTAACAGTTGTAAATATTTATGCCCCTAACATGGGAGCAGCCAGATATATAAATAAATGAAATTTAAAAATTATTGGTAATAATATGATAATAGGGAATTTAATACTCCACTCACAGCAACGGACAAATAATCTAAGCAAAAGATCAATAAGGAAACAAAGTCTTTGTATGATACACTGGACAAGATGGACCTAAACAGATATATTCAGAACATTTCATCCTAAAGCAGCAGAATACACATTCTTTTTGAGTTCACATGGAACATTCTCCAGAATAGATCACATATTGGGTCATAAATCAGTACTCAACTGGTACAAAAAGATTGAGATAATACCATGCATATTTTCAGACTACAATGCCATGAAACTTGAAGTTAACCACAAGAAAGAAAAAAAATGGAGGTTAAAGAATATCCTACTAAAGAATGAATAGGTCAACCAGGAAATTAAAGAAGGATTTAAAAGTACATGGAAGCAAATGAAAACAAAAACATGACAGTTGAAAACCTTTGGGATGCAACAAAGGCTGTCCTAAGAGGGAAGCATATAGCATTACAGGCCTCCCTCAAGAAGCAGGAAAAGTCTCAAATACACAACCTAACATTACACCTAAAGGAGCTGTAAAAGGAAGAACAAATAAAGCCTAACTCCAGCAGGAGAAGAGAAATAATAAAGATTAGGGCAGAAATCAATTATTAAATATCAATGAAACTAAGAGCTGGTTATTTGAAAGAATTAAGAAGATTGATAAACCCCAAGCCAGACTTATCAAAAAGAGAAAGAACCCAAATTAATAAAATTACAAATGAAATAGGAGAGATCACAACCAAAAACAAGGAAATACAAACAATTATAAGAGCATATTATCAGAAATTATATGCCAACAAGTTAGGCAATCTGGAAGAAGTGGATACATTCCTAGAAACATATAAACTGTTTCAGGAAGAAATAGAAAATCTGAACAGACCCATAACCAGCAACAAAATTGAAGCAGTAATCAAAACTCTTCCAACAAACAAGATTAAATGGCTGGATGGCTTCCTAGGGGAATACTACTAAATATTAAAGAAGAATTAATACCTAACTTCTGAAACTGTTCCAAAAGAGAAATGGAAGGAAAACTTCCAAACTCATTCTGTGAGGCCAGCATTACCTTGATCCTTAAACCAGACAAAGACCTCACTAAAAAGGAGAATCAAAGACCAATATCCCCAATGAACATGGATGCAAAAATTCTCACCAAGATACTATCTAACAGAATCCAACAGTACATTAAAAGGATTATTCAACAGGACCAAGTGAGATTTATTCCTGGGCTGCAGGGGTGGTTCAACATCCACAAAGCAATCAGTGTGATACAACACATTAATAAAAGAAAGGATAAGAATATTATGATCTTCTCAATAGGTGCAAGAAAAGCATTTGAAAAATACAGCATCCATTCTTGATAAAATCCCTACACAATGTAGGAAGAGAGGGAACATAACACAACATTATAAAGGCAATAGATGAAAGACCCACAGCGAATATCATCCTCAGTGGGGAAAAACTGAGAGCTTTTCCCCTAAGGTCAGGAATGCAACAAGGATGTCCACAATCACCACTGTTATTCAACATAATACTGGAAATCCTAGCCTCGGCAATCAGACAACAAAAAGAAATAAAAGGCATCCAAATAGGCAAATAAGAAGTCAAACTCTCAAATTCGACGTATGAATGAAATCATATGGTATTTGTCTTTCTCTGACTGACTTATTTCACTTAGCATAAAACCCTCCAGTTCTATCCACATCGTTGCAAATGGCAAGATATCATTCTTTTTGATGGCTGAGTAATATTCCATTGTATATATGCACCACATCTTCTTTATCCATTCATCTGTCGATGGACATCTGGGTTCTTTCCACATTTTGACTATTGTGGACATTGCTGCTATCTGCTATAAATATTGGTGTTCATGTGGCCTTATTGATCTTTTGCTTATGCTATGTTTGTATCCTTTGGGTAAATACCTAGTGCAATTGCGGGCTCATAGGTAGTACTATTTTTTAACTTTTTGAGGAACCTCCTTCCTATTTTCCAGAGTGGCTGCACCAGTCGCATTCCCACCAACAGTGTAAGAGGGTTCCCTTTTCTCTGCATCCTAGCCAACATCTGTTCTTTCCTCAGTTGTTAATTTTAGCCATTCTTACTGGTGCTAGGTGGTACCTCATTGTGGTTTTGATTTGTATTTTCCTGATGCTGAGTGATGTTGAGCATTTTCCATGTGTCTGGTGGCCATTTGTTTGTCTTCTTTGGAGACATGTCTGCTCATGTCTTCTGCCCATTTCTTGACTGGATTTTTTGTTGTTTGGGTTTTGAGTTTGATAAGTTCTTTATAGATTTTGGATACTAGCCCTTTATCTGATATGTCATTTGCAAATATCTTCTCCCATTCTGTTGGTTGCCTTAGTTTTGTTGATTGTTTCCTTGGTGTGCAAAAGCTTTTTATCTTGATAAAGTCCCAATAGCTCATTTTTGCTTCTGTTTCCCTTGCCTCTGGAGATGTGACTAGCAAGAAGTTGCTGCAGCCTAAGACAAAGAGGTTGCTGCCTGTGTTCTCCTCTAGAATTTTGATGGATTCCTGTCTTGCATTCAGCTCTTTCATTCATTTTTTAAATATTTTATTTATTTATTTAACACACAGAGAGAGTTTTTGTGGGGGGAAGGGGAGTGGTAAGCAGAGGGAGAGGGGGAAGTAGGCTCCTTGCTGAGCAAGGAGCCCAATGCGGGTTCAACTCCAGGACCCTGGGATCATGACCCTAGCTTAAGGTAGATGCTTAACTGAATGAGCCACACAGGCGCCCTTCTTTCATCTATTTTGATTTTATTTTTGTGTATGATGTAAGAAGGTGGTCCAGTTTCATTCTTCTGCATGTGGCTGTCCAATTTCCCCAAAACCATTTGTTGAAAAGACTGTCTTTTTTCCATTGGATATTCTCTCCTGATTTGTTAAAGATTAGTTGACAATAGAGTTGATGGTCCATTTCTGGGTTCTCTATTCTGTTCCACTGATCTATGTGTCTGTTTTTGTGCCAGTACCATACTGTCTTGATGATTACAGCTTTGTAATACAGTTTGAGGTCTGAAATTGTGATGCCTCCAGCTTTCCTTTTCTTTTTCAACATTCCTTTGGCCATTTGGGATCTTTTCTGCTTCCATACAAATTTTAGAATTGTTTGTTCCAGCTCTGTGAAAAAGTCTGGTGGTATTTTGTTAGGGATTGCATTGAATGTGTAGATTGCTTTGGGTAGCATAGACATTTTAACATATTTGTTCTTCCAATCCATGAGCATGGAATGTTTTTCCATTTCTTAGGGTCTTCCTCAATTTCTTCCCTAAGTGTTCTATAGTTTTCAGAGTATAGATAGTTTACCTCTTTGCTTAGATACCTAGGTTTATTCCTAGGTATCTTATGGTTTTTTTTATGGTGCAACTGTAAATGGGACCAATTCCTTGATTTCCCTTTCTTTTTCTGCCTCATTGTTAGTGTATAGAAATGCAACTGACTTCTGTGCATTGGTTTTATATCCTGCCACATTGCTGAATTCCTGTATCAGTTCTAGCAATTTTTAGGTGGAGTCTTTTGGGTTCTCTACATAGAGTATCATATCATCTGTGAAGAGTGAGAGTTTGACTTCTTCTTTGCCTATTTGGACGTCTTTTATTTCTTTTTGTTGTCTGATTGCTGAGGCTAAGATTTCCAGTATTATGTTGAATAACAGTGGTGATTGTGGAATCCCTGTCACATTCCTGACCTTAGGGGAAAGCTCTCAGTTTTTCCCCATTGAGAATGATATTCGCTGTGGGTTTTTCATAGATGGCTCTTATGATACTGAGGTATGTTCCCTCTATTTCTACATAGCAGAGAGCTTTTATCAAGAAAGGATGCTGTATTTTGTCAAATGTAAAGCTCTCCTTTCATGTTAGTTCCAAAGATGACACTGAAAAAAATAAAGATGACACTATGCTTGCCAGATAAGCCTAGGGCTATGGCTGGGATCAGGGAGCAGGGAGCAGGGATGAAGGCTGCATATCTCACTGGGTAGGCAAGGATTAGTCCTTCAGAAGATTGGAGTGTAGTTCAGAGACAATGGGTAGTTGACCGGTGTTACCCAGCATCTTATTTCCCTTCTGACTGCCTGATTCTCAGGAACTGGAAAACAGCTTCCCCTTTAGGGATTCTGGGATTGTCTCTCAAAATTGTTTCCATTTCTGGTTTAGAACTGTCATAGGTTGGGAAAGAACTATGGAGAGAAAATAAGGGGCAGTCTAACAGGGAGGGTGTCTCTCTCCAACTGAGAACCATTTTCTGCCCCATCCAATCTTCTAGAGGGACCCTATTCTCCCACGTTAGGATCCATATCTGCACTCTATAGCCCAATAGGCCCATATTTAACAATATGCCTGCTTGTCATATGTTCATTTGGTGGGGTTCATACTCCAAGCACATTCCAAGTCTCCCAGTCCTTTATTCTCCAGTCAGGGAAGGCCTCATATAAAATTGTGACCACTGACATTCCCCAAAGTCTTTCTAACTCTCTTTTTCCTGGAAATTACGACTTTTAATTTTATTGTATATGAAAGGCATTTCCTATACCACTATGATGAATGGGTCTGGAAAACTACTAGGGGCTGGGGGTTGGGACAGGTAAGCCCCTCAAGAATGAGTCATTTGGGTTGGAGGGTGGTAGGCCTTATTTAGTTGGCTAGAGAGGGAGTTCTGGCAAGGAAGGAGGGCTCTCTAAAGAAAACTATAAATGATATTTCTCACACTTGTAGCCTGCATCTAGAACCAGAGCAGAGGTCCTAGAGACCAATGAATCAGGAGACTTCAGGGTCCTGGAAGCCACAGAACAGTCTGGGAATGGGGATTGGAAAATCTATTTATACCATTTTCTCTGCTTCTATATGTGTTTAAACATTCAAAAGTAGATCTCCCTCGGTCTAAAGTGGAAGTGGCTTGATATACCCTCAAGTGAAACTCAAGTAGGCCTTAGTTGTTAAAGATAGGATGTTAAATCTATATAGAAACATATCAAAATCTCATTGCTGGGATTGATGTATAGATGGACTTTAAATGCCCCCACCCTCATACATGCACCCTTTCCCCTCCAAGGTGTGACTTCAGAACTCTGGGACACATCAAAATCACTGGACATTCTATACATCCTCTTTTTAAACATTTTTTTTTTGTTTGTTTATTATGGGAACTTTGAAACATATACAAAATAAAGAAAACAGTATAATGAACCCCACATACCCACTATCCAGCTTCAAAACTTAGTAATTTATCTATTCCTCTACCCACTCCCTCACCACCCTTCTCTAGATTATTTTGAAGCAAATCCTTGACATCCTATCATTTTGTCCAAAAAACAGTATGTATTTCTAAATAACAAGGATTCTAAACATTATAACTACAATACCATTATCAAACCTAAATATATACTAAGAATGATTCCTTAATAACATCCAATAATCAGTGTTCAGATTTCCTTGTTTGCCTCACAAATGTTATTTTACAGTTATATTCCCATAAGGATCCTAATAAGGTCCATACATTAAAATTGAATGACATGTTTCCTAAGTCTCTGTTAAGTTCAGTCTGGTTCAATCTCTCTCTCTCTCTCTCTCTCTCTCTCTGTGTGTGTGTGTGTGTGTGTGTATTTATTGAAGAAACTGAACTGGTTTATTTGTCCTGTAGTGCTTCCCACAGTTTGGTCTACATTTTACACACATCTCTGTGGTAGACTTCAATTGTTCCCTCTGTTCTATTTCTTATAAATTAGAGAAATCTAGAGGCTTTATCAGACAGAGATTCAATATTTTGGCAAGACTGCTTCACGGACATTGCTGTATCATTCTATCCAGAGGCACATAATGGTAGATGACTCCGTTTTTTGGTGTTATAATCTCCTTCCTTTATAGATGAAGGAAACAGATTTAGAGAAGGGTGAGGTTGAACAGAGCTGGTATAGCTATCAAACCCAGGTCTTCTAACTCCCTGCCCCATAGTCCTTGCCCTGTACCACATTCCACCAGGTTGTTGAAGGAGGCATTTAATGAACAGGTCAGGAAGACCACTGGGAACAGCTGCCTACTTTTTCTGTTTCAAGCAGAAACAGCTCCCCTTAGCTCCCCAGGGTTCTCTGGCTCTAGTTCCAGTCCAGTATTTCTACAACAGAGTTTAGAAAGACTCCTTCTGGAAAAAAAAAAAGCGGGGGAGGGGGTTTCTCACTTGTTTTGGCAAATCCTAAACAGTGTGGGGAAAGGTGGTCTCTTCAAGAAAGGGAAAGGAAAGGATTATTTGGCTCAAAACAACAAGATGGGATGTATATATATACTGGTGGGGCTGGAAGTGTGAGGGGGTACCCTGCCTTCTCGGAGGAGCATCCTGGGCTTCCTGCCAATGCAGTTGAGAAGGAGAGGGGAAGAGGCAAGAGAAAGTATGAAGCAGATAATTCCAGGAAATCCCCTTGAAGGGAGAGCTCAGCTTCTGGCACTGCTGTTCTTTGTGGAAGGCAAAGAGGGGGAAAGAGGGGGTTTCCAGCTTTGTTAAAAAAGACTCTTTGCCTAGAGATTACCTGGTGACTCATTGGCAAGTTCAGATTCTTAATGCAGACTGGTTCATCTACTGATTTCTGTTCATTTTAGATTCCCATTGTGTTTCAAGCACCAAAGTGGGCTACAAATTGAGCATGGGTGATCTGGGAAGCCCTAAGGCTTGGACAGACCCTAGGAGGTCATGTTCATCCCCCAGTTCTGTTTCCTTCTTCACCAATTTTCACCACTGGGCAGTCTTTTCTCCAAGTTAACTCAAACCCTTCCTGACAAAGTATAAACCCATTTTCTCTCTCTTTTTCCTTTGTGGAGAGGAAGAACAGCTCTTAGCTGTAGCAAATAACTCAAGGACCTAGTATTTAGTTCAGACCTTCATTATGTCCCAGGCTGATGATTGCACCAATCTCTCTGCCTCGTTTCTCACTGCTTCCATCATCATCACCCAGTCTGTGGCCAGATTAATCTTCACAAGGCACAGCACTGCTCATGTTAGAAAAGCTGTAGAGTCTACGGCCATACCACCCTGAACGCGCCCGATGTCTGATCTCAGAAGCTAAGCAGGGTCAGGCCTGGTTAGTACTTGGATGGGAGAAAAGCTGTAGAATATTGTGGTCAGAGTGTGGGCTCTAGAAGCCAGACTTCCTGTTTGAGCAACTCTCCTGGTTCCACTACTTAGCTGTGTGACCTTAACTTCTCTGGGCCTCAGTTTCCTTGTTTGTAAAATGCTATATTGTGAAGATTAAATGAGTTGGTACATATCAGGCACTTAGAACAATGTCTGGCACATAGTTTTGACTTTGGTTTATGACATTTCTTCTGCTAGAACTAACCATTGTCTGTTATCCTCCACTTCTGCTTTTTGAAATCCTACCATGCTTCTAAGCCCAGCTTAAGTGCTGCTTCCTCCCTGAAGTCTTTCCTGGACTTTTGCAACCTCTTCCTCTGCTACATTCCCAGAGAATCTGTGTGTTCATACAACTCTTATGACATCTCCACATATTGTCTTATATCATCATTGTTTACATGTGACATCTCAATGGTACTCCCTTAAGAAAAATTGCCACACACCTGCCACTTAGTCCAGTGCTCAGTCAGTGGGGATGATATTATTCCTATATGCTTTGCTGTTTAAACCAGTGGTTCAGTCCTAGCTGCAAACTGGAATCACCTAAGGATCTTTAAAAACTACTGATGCCTGGGTCCTACACCTAGAGATTGTGATATCACTGCTCTGTGGTGGGGCCTGAGGATTTGTATTTTTAAAATCTCCCCAGGTGATTTTGATGTATAGCCTGGGCTGAGAATCCCTGGTTTAAAAGTTTTAGTAACAATATTGTTCTTATATAAGCCTCACAACAACACTGGTAGGTTACACTGTTGACTAACATTAATAATGTTTTATAAATGAATAAACTGAGGCTCAAAAAGGTTAAAATGACTAGTCCAAGGTCACATAGACCTCAAATAGCAGAATGGAGAAGTATAGAAAGAGTTTGTAACTCCAAGTTCAGTGCTCTGTTCTTCAGAAGACAGATTTCTTAGCCTCTCCTACCATATTGGTTGCTCTTCAAAATCAAGAACTGTGTCTTAAAGGTTAGGAATGTTTTTTTTTTTTTCAAGGATAGAAACATATCTTCAATGTTGGAGATTGTGTTTTAACTTCCAAAGTACTCTGAGCATGTGTTATTGAATGGTGAAAGGTGAAGAATGAAATGTATCAATCACTCATGAGACAAGAATGTAGAAAGGTGAGGTAAGTTGGCATAGGTGAGGAACGCTGGGGCAAACATTTTGAAGAAAGACATTGAGGCAAGGATTAGCACAGTGTTGTCCTAATATAGTGTTCCTCCTAATATAGTGTTCTTTCCACTACATTCCACCTTTCAAAAAAAGTAAAGAAAGAAAGAAAGAAAGAAGAAAGAAAGAAAGAAAGAAAGAAAGAAAGAAGAAGAAAGAAAGAAAGAAAGAAAGGAAGAAAAGAAGGAAGAAAGAAGGGAAGAAAGAAAGGTACTTAGCTTGAGGTAAATGCTTAAATGACAGCCCCATTGCTAAAGAAAACAAAGTTGTTTGGCAATGTCCCTCACATTGGAGATTCCTGTTAGTGGGTACACAGGCCTTGCTTCTGAAGAGTCTTTATTGAAAGATATCTAGACTGGAGGGGCTGTGGGCCAGCCTGGGGTATCTGTTATGACCTATAAGTCATTACAAGATACAATAACTTGCCCTTGTCCACACAAGACTGGAACTATAGATGGAGAATGAAAAGGGGAAAGAGGAAAATGGTCAAGGGACATTGAAACTGTGGAGAAAGTGGAAGTCAGGGCATAGGAAGAGGGTATATATGGCACCATCCCAGGTTAGCAGGGCAAATGCATATGAGAGAGAGGAGAAAAAAGAAGTGGAGGGAAGAAGAGAGGAGGGAAGGGGAGAAGAAGAAATGGGAAAAGGAAGAAAAGGAAGGGGAAGGGGAGAGGGGCAAAAGCAAAAGCAGCCCTGGGAAGGGGGTTGATACAGCAATCTTGGAATGCTTGATTCTTCCCACAGTGTGAATAAAAATTTGTCAACCCAGTGAAGCTTGATGAAGATAACCCTTACCACTATCCAATGTCCTTTTTGTCAAGTTCACCAAGAAGCCTCAGTGAGATGCTCAGGATAGGGATTCTTTGCCAGATTACAGGCACTGTGGAATTGAGTGACCTCTCTGATGTCACAAGATGAGTTTATTGCTCAGCCAGGACTAGAACTTCCCTTTCTTCCTAGCCAGTCCTGTTCCCCTTTTGCTAAACTACTGGGTTTGAAGAGCCCTCCAACCCCCTGCATTTTACTTGGTCTTAGAATCAACCATTAGACCTTCCTTTGAGGAGATTTGAAGGCATTTTTTAGGTTGTTATGACACTAAGAAAATGTAAATGTTCTATCAGAGGGATCACCCCTTAAGTGTATCAGTAGAATGGGGAGAATGCCAGAGACAAACTTTCTTCACAATTTTTCTAAGGTGCTATATCCCAGACATCAGGCTTTTCTGCACCCAAGCATATGCTTTCATTCCCTGGGGTCATTTACAGACAGTAACTATCTTTTGGATGAATTCTCATCATTGGAATTTCAGCACCATAACAAGCTGCTCATGGTGGTGTAGGGAAAATATAGGGGAATTTGTCTCATATATCACCTCTTATAGGAGCTGCCTGCTCCAGCCCTGCACATGGTCAGCTCTGATTGAATGCAGGGTGGTGGTGATTATCAATTCAACTATTTTTGGTTTTAGTTTAATTTTGTTTAGTTCCCAAGGCCTGGCTAATCTGAATACCTGAATATCTCTCTCTCTCTCTCTCTCTCTCTCTCACACACACACACACACACACACACACACACACACAGAGTCATCCTTTCATCCTTTGTATGTGAATTTCTCAACCACTGGCCTTTTTTCTGGGTGGTGATTCTTTGAGTCAGATCCTCAGGCCTACACATGGTGAGGAGAGAGGGGATGCAATGGCTCTCCACTTGAAAAGCAATTTCAGGTTGTGTTCCATGAATGTGTGTTGGTGAGTGTGTGTACCCATAGAATGTTCTGGGGGCATGGGGATATTATGCACTAATTTCCTATATCTAATTCTTCCAGAAGCAAAGTGACTATATCAGGAATGACAAAGCCCATCTATTCATAATAAGGAAAAAGGACTCCCTTTTCCCATATCTCTTACCCAAGGGCCATTATATGATGCAGTGTAGGGATAGTAAATATGCTACCCCTGGTCAGTCTATCCAAAGCAGACATCAATAATCAATGATAGGTGTGCCTGGGTGGCTCAGTCTGTTAAGCAGCTGGCTCTTGATTTCTGCTCAGGTCATGATCTCAGGGGCCTGGAATTGAGCCCCGCATAGGGCTTCGTGCTGGGCATGGAGCCTGCTTAAGATTTTCTCTCTCGCTCGCTCCTTCTGCCCACCCCACCCCCACGACTCACACACTCTCTCTCAAATAAAATAAATCAATTATAACCCTCTTTTCCAACAAGCACTAATGCAGCTTTCCAATCCTCAACAAGCACTCTAGGCAGCCACCACCCAATTGATCAAGGGCTATATCAAACAAGAAACCCATTTGCTTTCCTTGAAGTGAGGAAAAGAGCAGGGCTTTAGAATCAGAAAGGCTTGAGTTCTCCTTTCACTTCTGCCACTTATAAGCTCTATAACCTTTGGCAGTTCACTTCTCAGAGCCTCAGTCTCCTTATCTGTGAAATAGGGAAATTAGGATGGTCATGAAAATTCAGTGTTATAAAGCACTTGAAACATAGTGGATTTCCATACCTATTATTGCTGAGCTCCAGAATCTCACATTTAATGTCTGCATTTTGGGTTTTTCTTTAAAAGGGGGGAGGGGCATGTGAGGACTTTCCAGCAGCTGGTGTGGCAAAGGCTCCAGAGAGGCGATACAAGGTCCTCAAACACAAAGCTTACTGATATTAGCATTTTTCTAAAGTCAGACCCTGGCAAGGAGATCTTGTTTCCCTTGACCCTGGGCATCTGAACTTTTTATCCCCAACCTGCTCCTTCTCCAGCATTTCCTAGCTCACGATTTTATTTTCTGGGTAACTAATGAATTTTCAAGAAATTTAATCAGAATGAATCATTACATTGTTTTTTTAAAAGATTTTATTCATTCTCAAATGAGAATACAGATGAGAGATACAGAGAGAGAAATAGAGCATGAGCAGGGGGAGAGGCAGAGGGAGAGGGAGAAGCAGGCTCCCCGCTGAGCCAAATGTGGGGCTTGATCCCAGAACCCTGGGATCATGACCTGAACTGAAGGCAGACACTTAACCGACTGAGCCCCCCAGGCACCCCGAAACATTACATTGTTGAAAGTCACTTTCCTGCTTTTCTCTTACCCTTTGGAATGCTCTATTGCAGGTTCTTTTGCTGGCTTCTCTCACTTTGTCCAGCCATTACCTATAGGGGTTCTTAAGCCTTACATCCTAGGTTGACTTCTCAATTCAAATGCTGTCTTTGGTCATTCTCAGCAACTCCTAGGAACTTTAACTCCTAGTTGGATAGTTTGCTGGCCTGCCATAAAAAAGCATCATAATTGGGTGGCTTAAACAAACTATGCCTCACATTGTTGGAGCCTAGAAGTCTAAAATCAAGGGGCAATAGACCTCTTTCTGAGGGCTATGAGGGAGAATCTGTTTCATGCTTTTTTCCTAGCTTTTTGTGGTTTGCTGGAAATTTTTGGCATGCCTTGTCTGTTGCTGCATTATCCCCATTTCTGCCTTCATCTTCACTCAGCATTCTTTCCATGTGTATGTCTTGGTCCAAATTTCCCCTTTCTATAAGGACACCAGCCATATTGAATTAGGGGTCCACCCTACTCCAGTATGAGTTGGTACTCCAGTACAACTACATCTACAATGACCCTATTTCCTTTTTTTTAAAAGAATTTATTTATTTATTTGAGAGAGAGAACTGGAGAGAGAGAGCAAGCACAATTGGGGGGCAGAGGGAGAGGGAGGAGCAGGCTCCCCACTGAGCAGGGAGCACAATGTGGGGCTCGATCCCAGGACCGTGGGATCATGACCTGAGAAGAAGGCAGACACCCAATGGACTGAGCCACCCAGGTGCCCCTACAATGACCCTATTTCCAAGTAAGTACACATTTGTAAGCACTGGAGTTTAGGACTTCAACATGTGAATTCTGGGGGGACACAGTTCAGCCCATGGCACCCATCATCTAATAACTTTCCCCAAAGACCATCAATACTACTATGTCTACTGATACTCAGACCTATGTATCAACTGCCTGCTGAACCAGTCCATCTACATGTCTGTCCCTCAGGCATCTCCAACTCAATCAAGATGCTTTCTGTGCTACCACTACTAGGATCTCACCTAAACTTGGCTCTCCTGAGTGATCTCTGTTATTAGTTTTACCATCTTCTCAGTCATGTAACTATGAAACCTCACAGTCTCCTCTGACTCCCTCTTTATTTACTTCCCCATATAATCATTTGCCAGGTAATGCAGATTCTAGCTTTATTATATCTTAATTATGTCTTGTCCTGCTTCTCCTTTGTCCTAATTGAAGGCCTTCATTGCTTTCTCACCTGGACTGGGGGAGTACCCTTCCAGCTGCTCTTCCTGCCTCCCATCTCACCTAGCTCTTGTCCATCTTCCCTGGCATACAAGGGTTACTGTCTTCAAGCACAATTCTTCCAGTGGCTCCACTCCTCATAAGCAGGTGCTTTTCTATTTTTTTCCTGTGGCAATCCTGCTCTCCATAGTGCCCTCTACTTACATTCGTCTACTTAGACTTTTAGCTGAAGGCCACCCCTCTGCATAGCCCCTGTGTCATGTGACCACCTTCCTTTGGGCTGTTAATACCTCTCCAACAGCATTTGACATATTCTATCCTGTCCCAGAGCTGTATAGTTACATTTATCTCCATTATCCCTCCCCCCACTACACATGCACTAATACAACATGATTGTGTTAAGACAAGATCTGAATATTCCTCATCAGGGTATTCTACATGTCTGGCTCACAGCAGTGAGCCAATAAATGTTGGTGGAGTGATTTGAAAAACCTTGGAGCTTGCTGCCTTGGTCTCCGTGTACTGCTGTATAATGCAGCATAGAAAGCAACCATCTCAGGTTTAAAAAAAATCTTCTAAATTGGGTCAGCTTATAGACTAGGCATATCAGCTGCTTAGCGCTCAGCAACCTCCTCAGCAAGCACCTTCAAGTGAGCTGATAGGAAAGCAGGGGCAAAGAGGGATTGGATGAGCTCCCCCCACCTAGCAGCAGCTGCTGAGCAGTAGGATGGGGGAGGCTCAGAGAGCAACAAGGCCAAATATACAGGTCAAAACCCGATTTATACAGGAAAAAAAAAATGTGTGGTGACCTTAATGGCAAGGAGACTTATCATCTGAAACCTACAATAGAAGAGAGCCCAGGGGCATTCAGTGGGGAAAACCTCTCCAGCCCACCCCCACTCTAAACTTCATTCGAATTTTCCTTTGACTTTCCCTTGAAATGAAGTCTATTTTTTTTTTTTTTGCCTCTAAGCTGTCACTTAGTATACAAAAATAATCATTTTTATATCCTATGTTGCTAAATCTGGACACAAAGCTATTTCCTCTGCTAGCTTCCCAGCAGTGGTGCTGAAGATATCAGAAAGGAGGACTGACTTATACAAGGTCACATGGCAAGGCGGGGCCCAGACTGGAAATTAAAAGCTGCCCTTGCAGGAGTCCAAGGATAGGGTGATGCACCACTGGGAATGGGCTCTCCAAAGGACTAGAGGGTGCAGGTGGTGAGATGCCCCTAGGCAGAATCTGAGACCTAGAAAACCTAAAGGCATCACTGCAGCAAATGCCAAAGGAAAAGAATTGCCTGCAGCTTAAGAGCATGGGCCCTGGAGTCTGATAGGTAAACCAATGACCAAAAGCATATTGCTAAACAGTCTTAGGGACACAGAGAGGAAAGTGTGTGTGTGTGTGTGTGTGTGTGTGTGTGTGAAAGAGAGAGAGAACACACACACACACATGGGTGTACATGTGCACATGCATTTCAGCAAGCCCCTCTGAGGAGAGAGATTCAGTGTTAATCTTTGGCAAATTACATGAAAGTCCTTATCACTATTTTGATACGCATTTTTCACAGAGGTCTGCTGAGGTTGCAGTCAAGTCAACAAAATAAGGAGACAGGATGTCCAGGCAACTGGAAGTGCAACAAATGCTGGCCAAGATGATTCAGTAGATTGAGTTCAAGTCCATTATCTCCCAACTCTTTCCCTGTGGTCCCATAGCACTCGTTTCCTCACTGAAAGCCAGCAAGATCCCAGTGGGAGAGAGAGTCAGTCATGATTTCTAGAACTTTTGACCGTCTGTGGAGGGTGGTTAAAGGAAAGTTCACTTATGACCCCCAGCCTGCACTTATTGTCCCTTTCTATAGTACTGATAGAGCCTCCATACATTTTTTCTTCCAATGGCAAAGTCGTTGGTTTTCTCCCTAACATTTGCTTGCTGTGAAACATAGTGAAATGTGTGTGGGCTCTGGAAACAAATTGCTTGTGTTTGAAGCCTGCCTCTGTTAATTCCAATTACTGTGATCCTTGGCAATATAGTTAATCTCTCTGGGCCTCAGTATCATTTTCTGTGAATCAAGGATGATACTACAAGTATCCCCCACTTCTTGAAAGTTTGTGTTAGGCCACTTTGCTTTTATGAAACACCTACATTAAGTCCCTGTTTTTGCTAACTGGAAGAAATCCGAAGAGGGTTTTTGCTTTTATTAAAGAGGCCAAAGAGTGAAAATAGTGTTCAGTATTTGTTTTGCAGCAAGTCATTATAGAGGCAGCATACCCTTAGCAATGAGATTAGCACTGCCAAGCTTCTTCCCTGGGAACTACACATAGCATTTCAGCATGAAGCCATCATAGCTTTGAATTGTGTCTGTGAGCATATATGCTTTATCTCAATTTATTTTTATTCATTTATTATCAAGATATATCCTCAGGTGTCAGAAGTCTAAGAGAGGTTATTTTTGGGGCCTAGGCTGGTCAAAAAATTTTCCATATAAAAATAATGGTAATTGTTTCTTTATTTTATACACTTTAGGCTTAGGAAAGGTTTCATAGGAATGTTCTACTTTCAGATAGCAGGTGAGACATGAAATACATACCTCACTGGATTTTTGTGAGACTTCAGTAACTTGTTCCAGGTAAAGCTATTAGAATTGTGCCTGGCTCATAGAAAGTGCTATATAATTTATAACTTAAGATCTTGCTCTAGTTATTCCCCCTTTGGAGTCCCTTATTTCCTCATGTCTGTAGTACAATAATGCTTGCTCATAAAGCTCCTGAAGTCAGGGAACAAGTGGATGAGAAAATATTTTACTAAGAGAAGTCATGCAAGATGCATTGTACTGGCAGGGTGGGTATAGTATCTGGGGCATGTTTCAATCGGGTTTTGGCTATAGCTGTAATACAAATTATAGAAATTAAGGTGTGGACTCCAATGTTCGTAGCAACAATGTCCACAATAGCCAAACTGTGGCAGGAGCTGAGATTTCCTTCAACAAATGAATGGATAAAGAAGATGTGGTTCATATATACAATAGAATATTACTCAGCCATCAGAAAGGATGAATACTTACCATTTACATCGATGTGGATGGAACTGGAGGGTATTATACTGAGTGAAGTAACTCAATCAGAGAAAGACAATTATCATATGGTTTCACTCATATGTGGAATATAAGAAACAGGGCAGAGCACCATAGCTGAAGGGAGGGAAAACTAAATGGAAATAAATCAGAAAGGGAGACAAACCATGAGAGATTCTTAACTATAGAAAACAAACTGAGGGTTGCTGGTGGGGAGGTGATTGGGGGATGGGGTAATTAGGTGATGGACATTAAGGAGGTCATGTGATGTGATGAACACTGGGTGTTATATGCAAGTGATGAATTATTGAACTCTACATCTGAAACTAATGATGTACTATATTTTGGCTAATTGAATTTAAATAATAAAAAATAAATTCAGGTGTGGATATGATTGGCAACCTTTATGTAGTGACTTAGAGAGCTGAGATTATCTGTGGAGGGTGGTACCAATCTGCATTTTGGTTGACATTGGGGATCTCTCTCCCTCTCACACACAAGTGAAGTATTTCACAGTTCCATGTTACTTTTGACTATTACAACTTAACAGTTACATGTAGTAAGGTTATAGATGACATTTAATAAGGTCAGAACTTATTTTATTTGGTCAGTTTTGTTAAAGGAATCAGAGATAATTTACTTATTTAAAAACTTTAAAAAAATATTAATATTGTGGTAAGTAACCTTTAATCTTATGTTGGGGTTTGGGAATTTCTATGCAAAATTTAAAAAATGGCCATGTAAAACATCAGAAATGTGAATAAAGTCTAGTCCAAGTCTCAATTTCCCCATCAGTAAACTGGAATTGTTAATCCTTTTCCTGGCTATCTGGAAGGACCATCGTATAATTCAAATATGATAATGAATATCAAAGTGTGTAAAAATTGTAATATACACATTGAGTTATAGTAACAGTAACACTAACTACAATGATCATGTATTGAGTATCTGCTTTGGGCGAGGTACTCTTTTTTTAAGATTTATTTATTTATTTATTATTATTTTTATTATGTTATGTTAGTCACCACACAGTACTTCATTAGTTTTTGATGTAGTGCTCCATGATTAATTATTTGCATATTATACCCAGTGCTCCTTACAATACATGCCCTCCTTCACTGGGCTAACCCATCCCCTCACCCCCACCTCAGTTTGTTTCCCGGAGTCCATAGTCTCTCATGGTTCATCTCTCCCTCTGATTTCCTCTCCCTTCATTTTTCCTTTCCTTTTCTTAATGTCCTCCATGCTATTCCCTATGATCCACATATAAGTGAAACCATATGATAATTGTCTTTCTCTGCTTGACTTATTTCACTTAGCATAATCCCCTCCAGTTCCATCCATGTTGATGCAAATGGTGGGTATTCATCCTTTCTGATGGCTGAGTAATATTCCATTATATATATGGACCACATATTCTTTATCCATTGTTCTGTTGAAGGATGTCTTGGCTCCTTCCACAGTTTGGCTATTGTGGACATTGCTGCTATGAACATTGGGGTGCATGTGCCTCTTCTTTTCACTACATCTGTGTCTTTGGGGTAAATACCCAGTAGTGCAATTGTTGGGTCATAGGGTAGCTCTATTTTAACTTTTTGAGGACCCTCCACACAGTTTTCCAAAGCGGCTGTACCAACTTGCCTCCCCACCAACAGTGAAAGAGGGTTCCCCTTTCTCCACATCCTCTCCAACATTTGTTGTTTCCTGCCTTGTTAATTTTTGCCATTCTAACTGGGGTAAGGTGGTATCTCAGTGTGGTTTTGATTTGAATTTCCCTGATGGCTAATGATGTTGAATATTTTTTCATGTGTCTCTTAGCCATTCATATGTCTTCTTTGGAGAAGTGTCTGTTCATGTCTTCTGCCCATTTTTTGACTTGATTATTTGTTTTTTGGGTGTTGAGTTTGATAAATGGTGCTGGGAAAATTGGACAACTATATACAGAAGAATGAAACTCAACCATTCTATTTATTTATTTTAGAGAGAGAGAGAGCACACAGCAGGGAGGGGCAGAGGGAGGAGAGAAAGTCTTAAGTAGACTCCACACTGAGGACTGAGCACAGAGCCTGACATTGGGGTTCCATCTCACCACCCTGAGATCACAACCTGAGCTGAAGCCAAGAGTCAGATGCTTAACCTGAAACTAAGAGTTGGATGTTTAACCAACTGCACCACCAGGTGCCCCCTTTTAATAATGATAGCCAACACCAATTGTAGTGTTACTCCATGCCAACTCTTATTCTACAAACTTTACATGAATTCTCACAACAGCCCTAAGGGGTAAGTGGTAGTATCATCATCATCCCTGTGGTACAGAGATAATGCTAATGTACAAAATGGTGAAATCACTTTCTCTATGCTACACAGCCAGTAAGTGGCAGATCTGGGGTTTGAACCCGGATTGTTTGTGGAATGCATGCTTGTAACCACTATACTACATGTTTTCAGAAAGACTTTCCAGAGTTGTGTGGGGTAATGTTGTTCAATGACAGTTAATCCAGCCTTAAAAGCCCTCCCACTGACCAAGTATTGGCACATAAACAAAACAAAAACATACACACACACACACACACACACACACACAAAGGATGACAGCTAATTGAAATGAATTGAGTCCCTAAGAGTCTTGAATCTATGAGCATACTAACAAAGAGCAAATCAAAAACTGATTCAGTGGAACTGGGCAGATATGACTCAAACAGCAACAATAGTGATAATAGCTAGCATTTACTGAGTTCAATGCTTATTGAATTTATTAGCTCATTTACTATGGGCCAAGAACTGTTCTGAATAATTTACACATATTACTTCATTTAATCCTCACAACTACCCTATGAGGTAGATACAATTATTATCATTTCCACTTTACACATGATATAAATGAGGCATAAGGAGGTTACACATTATGTTCAAGGTCCTAAGGCTAGTAAGTGGTAGGACTAGGATTTATAACCCAGGTAATCGGTCTCCAGAGTCCATTGTGCTCATTCCCATACAATACTGCCTAAATGCACTCATTTATTTTTTTTTTCTGAGGCTAAAGACTGGGTTGATAAGTATAATAATTAACATTTATCGAGTGCTGACTGTGTGTCAAGCACTGTGACAAGACCAATTACAAATAAATAATGTAATTAATCTTTACAGAAATCCTGAGAATCAGGGACTATCTTACTACAAACAAAACACCTAGAATTATGCCTGATGCCTAACAAGTGTCCAGAGTGGAGAGATAACATAATAAAACTAGTAAGCATTGGAGTTGGCATTTGAACTCATATTTTTCTCCCACCCATACCTATGGCAACAATACATTTTCAATCTGTTTACCTTCAAATACCTTCTAGATCTGCTCTCCACACTTCAGCCACAGTGATCCTTTTAAAATGTAAATCTAGGGTGCCTGGGTGGCTCAGTTGTTAGGCGTCAGTTCATGATCCAGGGGTCCTGGGATTGAGCCCTGCACTGGGCTCCCTGCTCCACGGGAACCCTTCTTCTCCCTCTCCCACTCCCCCTGCTTGTGTTCCCTCTCTCGCTGTGTCTGTCTCTGTCAAATAAATAAATAAAATCTTTAAAAAAATAAAAAGTAAATCTAAGCAAACCCGTTTAAGGGTTCTCCTTTGGTTTTTTTTTGGATAAAGTCCCTTAAGGAGGATCAAATGGTTATAGCTGGGAGGTTGGGAGGAGGGAGGAGTGTTAGGCAAATAACTTCAGAGAGATTGGCAGGTCATGAAAAGACTTGGGGCCATGGTAAGGAATTTGGTTTTGTTCTGTTGTGAGAAGCCACCAAGGAGTTTGAGCTGGTTAGTTACAGGATTTCAATAACTCTCTGGTTTCTGGGAGGAGAATGGTCTGTAAGGCCCAAGGGAACCAGGAGTGAGGAGGCTCCTACAACATTCAGGTGGGAGGAGAGGGTACTGGTTTAGACCAAGTGGTCAGAGTCTGGATATATTTAGAAGGTAAAACTAACAAACAGGCTTTATTGGTGGGCTGAAGAGGGGTGTGAGGGAAAATGAGAAATCAAGGATTACTGCTAAGTTTTGGGCCCCATTAATTTGGTGAATGGTGGCACTGCTGGCTAAAGAAATTTGGAAAATGGGATGGGGGTAGGGAATCAGTGAAAAGTGAGATATTTTTTTGCTGGCCATGTTTGAGATGCTTATAAGACAAAGAAGCCATGGGAATTCAGAGAAGGAGGAAAATACTTCCAGATGAGGAAATTAGGGGAGACTACAATGAAGGTGCCATCTATGTTACGCTAGGCTTGGAAGAAGAGGTAGGATTGGGTATACAGAGTTAGTGGAGGGAGGGAGCATAGGAAGAGTTTAGAGAAGGGTTTCTCAAACTTCAGAATTTTTGCCTTTTACAGGCACCATTTTACTTACTATTTTTCCTTAAAGTGACTCACTTTTGAAAAGTTTGATAATTGTTTTTAAAAAGCTTTATACTGGTGCTATATAAGTTGATTTTAGTTATCTGTTCCTAAATACACATTTAAAATAAGCATCTATTAAAGATTTTGTTGATGTAATAATAACTAGGATTTGTTGAGTACTTACTATGTCCTAGGAGTAGTTCTAAGTGCTGCAATTTGATAATTTAGGTTTGCTTTGACACAAATTGCTTATAAATCTTGTTCTAAGTGCTTTACATGTACTAACTCATTTAATCCTTGCACAATATTATGCTACAGGGATATTGTCTTCCCTGTTTTACAGATGGGGAAGCCATAGCCCAGAAGGGTTAGGCAACTTGCCCAGAGTTGTACAAATAATGAGTAGCAGAACTGGGCTTTGAGCTGCAGGTCCATATTCTGAATCATTACCCCATTGATGCTCACCATTGGCTATATATGAGAATCACCTGGGGAGGTTTTTTGTTTTTTGTTTTTTTTTAATACTCATGCCTAGGCCCCATTCAGACCAAGTAGTCAGAATTTTTGGGGTGGATCTCCAGCATCTGTGTCTTTGCAAAGCTCCTGGGTGATTCTTATATACAGCCAGGGGTAAGAACATCTGCCCTATGTAATAAGGCCTCCACCACCTGTAATCACCTCTTAACCACAACACTCTGGGAAACATGAGCTCAGGGCATTTGAGGCAGAGAAGTGCTTAGGCAAAGGCATGAAGATGTTTATTAGCAGCTCAAAGAAATGCATGTGGCCCTCTTTAGATTCACAGAGGTCCAGGAGTTCATGCTTCTGGTGGGGAAGCAACAGCCCACACTGGGGGTATAATTGGTAGAAGGTCACAGTCCTCTGAGATGAGTTTATGTCACCTAGTTCCCAATTAACACGCTCTCTGATCCAAATTTAATTTGTTGGTAGATTATTAACTTCCAGTTGTTGACGTATGTTGGGACCTGAATGAGGGAAGGAAGGAAGCCTAGCAACCAATTGCATGGCTTAGCAACTAATTTCCACACCTGAGTTAAGCAGATATGGGAGTCTGTCTACAAAATTGCCACTGCTGGAGCTGGGAAGACAAGTCAACAACCTAGCCACACAGCCAGCTGCAGGTAGCAAGTAAGGGGGAAAGCACACTGCCACTAACTCACTGGATGAGTTTAGGCAAGTCAGTTACTTGTGTCTGAATTTTTTTCTCCAACTATAAAATAGGGATTATTTGCATGGATCAAATGAAAAATGTCTTCACTTTTTCAGCAAATACAAACTTGGATTAAGATCAGTTAAGCATCAGGTTCTTGATTTGGGCTCAGATCCTGATCTCAGCGTTGTGAGATAGCACACACACACCCCCACCCCTGTGGGGGTCTGAGGGGTCTGAGCTCTCTGTGGCAGGGCACATAGTCTGCTTGTCCCTCTCCCTCTGCTCCATTGCTCCATCCCCTGCCCTGCCCATTGGCATGCACAGGCATGTACTCTCTCTCTCTCAAAATAAATAAAATCTTTTTAAACTAACATAATAAAAAAAGAGTGATTTAGTTTTATATTTATCATTTATAGAGCATACCATGTGCATTTGTTTTCTATTGCTGCTGAACAAATTACCACAAACAGCTTAACGTACAAAAATTTATTATCTTAAAAGTCATGGAAGGCAAGTGTGAAATGGGTCTCATTAGCTAAAATTAAGGTGTCAGCAAGACCACATTCCTCTATGGAGGCTTTAGAAGAGAATCTGTTTTCTACTTTTCCCAGCTTCCAGAGGCTGCCGGCATCCCTTTGCTCATGGCTACTTTCCATCCAGAGCCAGCAACAGCAGGTTAAGTCTTTCTCATACCATATCACTCTGAATCAACTCTTGTGCCTTCCTCCTCCACGTTTAAGCACTTTTGTGATGACATGAGTCCACTGGATAACTCAGGATAATCTCCCTATTTTTTTTTTTTTTTAAAGATTTTATTTATTCATTTGAGAGGGAGAGAGACAGAGAAACCACAAGCGGGGGAGAGGCAGAAGGAGAGGGAGAAGCAGACTCCTGGCTGAGCTGGGAGTCCAACGTGGGGCTCGATCCCAGGACCTGGAGATCATGACCTGAGCAGAAGGCAGATGCTTAACCATCTGAGCCACCCAGGTGCCCCGATAATCTCCCTATTTTAAAGTGACTGATTAGCAACCTTAATTCCATCTACTACCTTAATTCTCCTTTGTCATATAATCTAACATATTCATAGGCTCCAGGAGTTAGGACATAGACATCTTTGGGGGACCTTTATTCTGCTTACCACATCATATGTCAGGCACTATTCTAAGTGTTTAACATGTATTAACCTCAGTTAACCCTCACAATGACACTTCTGAAATAGAGAGTATTAGTATTTCCATTTTACATACAAGGAGACTAAAGCATGCAGAGTTTAAATAGGATCTCTAAACCTGTGGGCAGCTTTAGAAGTGGTGGAGTTAGGATTTGAACCCAGGCAATCTAACTCCTGAGTTTATACTTTTATCCACCCAACTATGCCACAGATGTTCCAACCAGTTTGGGATGGAGTCTCATTCAACTCTTTTTAACCCACTGCCTAGCACAGTGCCAGGCTTACCTGTCTATTGAAGTGAATGAAGTAAGTAGGCATTTATTTGAGAGCTGGCATATATACTTGACTAGAGGCAAAAAGGTAAAGAGTATAATTAATGAAAAAGTAATGAACTGCCTGGGGCAGGAAGAAGGACCAAAGGAAAAATGCTTATTTTTTTAAGATGTTTTACAAACATAGGACAGTTATTAGGGTTAGACATAATTAGGGTTAGACCTAGCTTTATGTGGTTCTGCCTATCTTTACCACCCCAAGGCCAAGAACTTTTATGCTTGTTTTACCTGATAGGAATTACACTTAGCTGCTAGTAACAGAAATGTGATATAACAGTGGCTTAAATAAGGCAGATGTTTTTCTATCATGTTAAAAGATCTAGAGGTGGGTTGTTCAAGGCTGGTATGGTGACTCCATCATCCTTAGCACATGGTTTTCATCTTCAAGGTTGTAAGATAGCTACTGGAACTCCAGCTGTTACATCCATATTATAAATACTGGGAAGGGCACAAATGTCATATGCTACCTGTCACCATTTTTTAAGTTGAAGTATAGTTGACACACAGTGTTACATTAGTTTTGGGTGCACAGCAAAGTGTCTAACAAGTTTATACATTATGTTATGCTCACCACAAGTATAGCTACCATCTGTCACTATACAGTACTCTCATGATAGCATTGACTATATTCCCTATGCTGTACCTTTTATCCCCATGACTTATTCATTCCATAATTGGAAGTGTATACATCCCATTCCCCTTTGCCTATGACTATTGCCATTTTAAGAGGAACTTTCCTGGGAGCTCTACCTAAAAGCTTCCACTGACCTCTTATTTGCCACTCTTAGTAACAAAAGAAGTTTGGCACATTCAAACTCGAGAAAAGGGAAAATAGGTTTTGGTAGGTAATAGTCTCTCTGCAACAACTGTTAAGAGGGAGAAACAAGCCTCTTACAATACATGGTTCATGGCCCTGCTTCCTTAGCTCATATTCCTCCTGGGAACTCTGGGAAGGGAGCTTCTATTTCTTGTTTGTGAGAATGCAACAAGGTTTAGGGTTAGGGAGGTCAACCACAGAGGCCTATAAGGGGCTTGGTTTGTAAATTACATGCGAGATATTGCAGGTTGAATGTATTTGAGAGAGGTGGGGAGCATGGTACTACTACTATTACTACTACTACTACTATTACTACTAATAACTGAGGCAGCCACTACTCAGTTTCACTGGATCCTGGCCATTTGGGAAAGTGGACCTATTTTGCCAGATCTTCTGATTTTGTTCAATGGAATTTGGAAATCCAGATTTTCTTGTGCAATATTCTGCTTTTTAAATGCTTTTTTAAAAAAAATTGTGGGATAAACTAAACCTAGAATCTATCCCCAGGACACTAGTATTCAACAACTGGTGTAAATAGAAAGAATACAACATTTGGAGAACAAGATTCTAGCCCCATATATACTGTGTGACCACCTGTGCAAGTATCTTCCTGTCTTTGGGCTTCAGATTCCCCATTTTCTTTTCTTTTTTTTTTTTTAAAGATTTTATTTATTTATTTGAAGAGAGAGACACAGCGAGAGAGGGAACACAAGCAGGGGGAGTGGCAGAGGGAGAAGCAGGCCTCCCGCCGAGCAGGGAGCCCGATGCGGGGCTTGATCCCAGGACCCTGGGATCACGACCTGAGCTGAAGGCAGACGCTTAACGACTGAGCCACCCAGGCGCCCCTAGATTCCCCATTTTCAAGCTGGAAGTGGTTGACTAGAGAATTTCTATGAAGTCTTTGAGCCTTGATGTTCTATGATTTTTTCCTTATATATAATATCCAAATGAGAGATTACTTTCTTCAAAGCTCTTCAAAGCTTTTCAGATGTTTACTTTAAATTTTACTTTTTAGGAGATACAACCCATCATATTTTGATTTACCATCTCTGGAATTGACATCTGGGAGAAATATCTAGTCACTTATTTACTCTTTGTTGTCAAGACTTCCTTAGATAAAACCTCTTTGCTTCATCCAATTCACTTAGAAATTTTAAGGGAACTGAAAGTCCTATTGAACTTAACATTTTATTAATGTGTTGTGTTCAAGGGTGACATTCAACTAATAATGGTTGGTATCACTGTCTAGTTCAATTATTTCTGGTACCTTTTTAGCAAAGGTGGTGGGGAGGATCTGGGGGCCTTGGGATGAGTCAAATCTAAGAGGAATTCCTTTGGAGGAGAGTGCAGGAAACAGAGAGCTGATGACAGAATGAGTATAAAATTAATCGTAGGAAAATTCTATTTTTGAGTACCTGCAGGTACTTTATATAAAATATATACTTTGATCTACTCATAATCAAATTAGAGATATTATCTATTCCATTTTATAGTGTGGAACAGTGCTGATAAACTTTTTCTTCAAAAGGCCAGATAGTAAATATTTTAGACTTTGCAGGCCACATTATGTCCCTGTTGCATATTTATTTTATTTTATTATGCTATGTTAGTGACCATACAATACATCATTAGTTTTTTTTTTTTTTAAAGATTTTATTCATTTATTTGACAGAGAGAGCGAGAGAGCACAAGCAGGGAGAACAGTAGAGGGAGAGGGAGAAGCAGGCTCCCCGCCAAGCAGGGAGCCCGATGTGGGGCTCGATCCCAGGACCCTGAGATCATGACCTGAGCCGAAGGCAGACGCTTAACCATCTGAGCCACCCAGGCGCCCAACATCATTAGTTTTTGATGTAGTGATCCATGATTCATTGTTTTCGTATAACACCCAGTGCTCCATGCAGTACATGCCCTCCTTAATACCCATCACTGGGGTAACCCATCCCTACAGCCCCCTCCCCTCTAAAACTCTCAGTTTGATTCTCAGAGTCCATAGTCTCTCATGGTTCATCGCTCCTTCCGATTCCCCCCCCTTCATTTTTCCCTTCCTTCTCCTAATGTCCTCCATGCTATTCCTTATGTTCCACAAATAAGTGAAACCATATGACAATTGACTTTCTCTGCTTGACTTATTTCATTTAACATAATCTCCAGTCCCATCCATGTTGAGGTAAAAGTTGGGTATTCATCTTTTCTGATGGCTGAGTAATATTCCATTGTATATATGGACCACATCTTCTTTATCCATTTATCTGTTGAAGGACATCTCGGCTCTTTCCACAGTTTGGCTATTGTGGATATTGCTGCTATGAACATTGGGGTGCATATGGCCCTTCTTTTCACTACATCTGTGTCTTTGGGGTCAATACCCAGGAGTGCAATTGCTGGGTCATAGGGTTACTCAATTTTTAATTTTTTGAGGAACCTCCACACTGTTTTCCAAAGTGGCTGTACCAACTTGCATTCCCACCAACAGTGTAAGAGGGTTCCCCTTTCTCCACAACCTCTCCAACATTTGTTGTTTCTTGCCTTGTCCATTTTTGCCATTCTAACTGGGGTAAGGTGGTATCTCAGTGTGGTTTTGATTTGAATTTCCCTGATGGCTAATGATGATGAACGTTTTCTCATGTGTCTCTTAGCCATTTATATGTCTTCTTTGGACAAGTGTCTGATCATGTCTTTTGTCCATTTTTTTACTTGATTATTTGTTTTTTGGGTGTTGAGTTTGAGAAGTTCTTTATAGATCTTGGATACCAGCCCTTTATCTGTAGAGTCATTTGCAAATATCTTCTCCCATTCTGTGGGTTGCCTCTTTGTTTTGTTGACTGTTTCCTTTGCTGTGCTGAAGCTTTTTATCATGATGAAGTTCCAAAAGTTCATTTTTGCTTTTGTTTCACTAGCCTTTGGAGATGTATCTTGAAAGAGGTTGCTGTGGCCGATGTCAAAGAGGTTACTGCCTATGTTCTCCTCTAGGATTTTGATGGATTCCTGTTTCACATTGAGGTCTTTCATCCATTTTGAGTTTATCTTTCTGTATGGTGTTAGAGAATGGCCGAGTTTCATTCTTCTGCATGTGGTTGTCCAACTTTCCCAGCACCATTTATTGAAGAGACTTTTTTCCATTGCATATTTTTTCCTGCTTTGTCGAAGATTATTGGACCATAGAGTTGAGGGTCCATATCTGGGCTCTCTTTTCTGTTCCATTGGTCTATATGTCTGTTTTTGTGCCATTACCATGTTGTCTTGGTGATCACTGCTTTGTAATATAGCTTGAAATTGGGCAACATGATGCCCCCAGCTTTGTTTTCCTTTTTCAACATTTCCTTGGTGATTTGGGGTCTTTTCTGATTCCACACAAATTTTAGGATTATTTGTTCCAGCACTGTGAAAAATGTCATTGGAATTTTGATGGGGATTGCATTGAAGGTATAGATTGCTCTGGGTAGCATAGACATTTTAACAGTGTTTATTCTTCCGATCCATGAGCATGGGATGTTTTTCCATCTTTTTGTGTCTTCAATTTCTTTAATGAGTGTTCTGTAGTTCCTAGAGTATAGATCCTTTCCCTTTTTGGTTAGGTTTATTCTGAGGTATCTTATGGTTTTTGGTGCTATTGTAAATGGAATCCTTTCTCTAATTTCTCTTTCTACAGTTGCATTGTTAGTGTATAAGAAAGCAACTGATTTCTGTGCATTGATTTTGTATCCTGCCACATTACTGAATTGCTAGATGAGTTCTAGTAATTTGGGGGTGGAGTCTTTTGGATTTTCCACATAAAGTATCATGTCATCTGTGAAGAGGGAGAGTTTGACTTCTTCTTTGCCAATTTGAATACCTTTTATTTCTTTTTGTTGTCTGAATGCTGTTGCTAGGACTTCCAATACTATGTTGAACAACAGTGGCGACAGTGGGCATCCTTGACGTGTTCCTGATCTTAAGGGAAAGGCTCTCAGCTTTTCCCTGTTGAGGATGATATTCATTGTGGGTTTTTCATACATGGATTTTATGAACTTGAGGAATGTTCCCTCTATCCCTATACTCTGAAGAGTTTTAATCAGGAAAAGATGCTGTATTTTGTCAAATGCTTTTTCTGCATCCATTGAGAGGACCATATGGTTCTTCTTGCTCCTCTTAATAATATGTTCTATCACACTGATTGATTTGTGAATGCTGAACCACCCTTGCATCCTGGGGATAAATCCCACTTGGTCGTGGTGGATGATCCTTTTCATGTACTGTTGGATCCGATTAGCTAGGATTTTGTTGAGGATTTTGAAATCCATATTCATCAGGGATATCAGTCTGAAATTCTCCTTTTTTGATGGGGTCTTTGCCTGGTGTGGGGATTAAGGTAATGCTGGCCTCATAGAATGAATCTGGAAGCTTTCCTTCTGTTTCAATTTTTGGAAACACCTTCAGGAGAATAGGAATTATTTCTTCTTTGAATGTTTGGTAGAATTCCCCAGGGAATCCATCAGGCCCTGGACTCTTGTTTTTTAAAAGATTTTTATTTATTTTTTGACAGAGAGAGAGAGACAGCGAGAGAGGGAACACAAGCAGGGGGAGTGGGAGAGGGAGAAGCAGGCTTCACTGCCGAGCAAGGAACCCGATATGGGGCTCGATCCCAGGACCCTGGGATCATGACCTGAGCCGAAGGCAGACGCTAAACGGCTGAGCCACCCATGTGCCCCCCTGGACTCTTGTTTTTTGGGAGGTTTTTGATCACTGCTTCAATCTCGTTACTGGTTATTGGCCTATTCAGGTTGTCCATTTCTTCCTGTTTCAGTCTTGGCACTTTATAGATTTCCAGGAAAGCATCCATTTCTTCCAGATTGCTTAATTTATTGGCCTATAGCTGTTGATAATAATTTCTAATAATTGTTTCTATTTCCTTGCTGTTAGTCGTGATCTCTCCCCTTTCATTCATAATTTTTTTTTAGTTTGGGTCCTTTCTCTTTTCTTTTGGATAAGTCTGTCCAGTGGTTTATCGATCTTATTAATTCTTTCAAAGAACCAACTTCTAGTTTTATTGATCCGCTGTACTGTGTTTCTGGTTTCTAATTCATTTATCTCTGCTCTAATCTTAATTATCTCTCTTCTAATGTGTAGCTTAGACATCATTTGTTGCTTTTTCTTTAGTTCTTTAAGGTGTAAAATTATTTGGTGAATTCGGGATTTTTCTATTTTTTTGCATGTGGCTTGGATGGCTATGTATTTCCCCCTTAGGACCGCCTTTGCAGTATCCCATAGGTTTTGGACCAATGTGTTTTCGTTCTCATTGATTTCCATGAATTGTTTAAGTTCTTCTTTGATTTTCTGGTTGACCCAAACATTCTTGAGCAGAGTGGTCTTTAGCTTCCAAGTGTTTGAATTTCTGACAAATTTTTCTTGTGATTGAGTTCCAATTTTAAAGCATTATGGTCTGAGAATATGCAGGAAATAATCCCAGTCTTTTGGTATCAGTTGAGACCTGATTTGTGACCCAGTATATGGTCTATTCTGGAGAAAGTTCCATGTGCGCTTGAGAAGAATGAGTATTCTGTTGTTTTAGGGTGGAATGTTCTGCATATATCTATGAAGTCCATCTGGTCCAGTGTGTCATTCAAAGCTCTTGTTTCCTTGTTGATTTTCTGCTTAGATGATCTGTCCATTGCTGAGAGTGGAGTGTTGAGGTCTCTTACAATTAACTTATGGTCATCAGTGTGACTCTTTATTTTGGTTAACAGTTGGCTTATGTAGATGGCTGCTCCCATGTTGGGGGCATAGATATTTACAATTATTAGATCTTCTTGTTGGATAGACCCTTTAAGAATGATATAGTGTCCTTCTGTGTCTTTAACTACAGTCCTTAGTTTAAAATCTAATTTGTCTGATATAAGAATTGCTACCCAGCTTTCTTTTGAGGTCCGTTGGCATGGAAGATGGGTCTCCATCCCTTCACTTTCAGTCTGGATGTATCTTTAGGTTCAAAATGAGTCTCTTGTAGACAGCATATGGACATGTCTTGTCTTTTTATCCAATCTGCAACCCTGTGCCGTTTTATGGGAGTATTTAGGCTGTTCACATTGAGAGTGATTATTGAAAGATATAAATTTATTGTCATCATGTTGCCTGTGAAGACATTGTTTTTATAGATTGTAAATTTTTGTTCCATATACTCTTGGGGTCTTTCTCCTTTTATAGACCCCCCTTAATATTTCTTGCAGGGCCGGCTTAGTGGTCACATATTCTTTCAGTTTCTGCCGGCCTTGGAAGCTCTGCATTTCTCCATCCATTCTAAATGACAGCCTTGCCAGATAAAGTATTCTTGGCTGCATGTTCTTCTCATTTAGTACCCTGAATATGTCTTGCCAGATCTTTCTGGCTTGCCAGGTCTCTGTGGATAGGTCTGACGTGATTCTGATGTTCCTCCCTCGGTACGTAAGTAATCTCTTCCCCCTAACTGCCCTTAAGATGGTTTCCTTGGTTCTAAGATTTGCGAGTTTTACTATTACATGCCTAAGTGTTGGCCTGTTTTCCTTGATCTTGGGAGGTGTCCTCTATGCTTGTAGGACATGACTGTTTGTTTCATTCCCCAGATTAGGGAACTTCTTAGCTACAATTTGCTCAAATATATCTTCTAGTCCTCTCTCTCTCCACCCCCTCAGGGATCCCAATAATTCTGACATTGGAACGTTTCATGGTGTCACTTATTTCTCTGATTCTCTTTTCATGGATTCTGAGTTGTTTTTCCCTGGCCTCCCCTTTTTCCTTCTTGTCTATTAATTGGTCTTCTAAATCACTAATTCGTTCTTTTGCCTTGCTTACCCTAGTTGTTAGATTATCTAGATTAGATTGGATCTCACTGATAGCATTTTTAAGTTTTGCCAATTCAGCTTTCATTTCTGCCCTTAGAGCCTCTATGTTGTCATTAATCGATTTCTCCATTCTAGCTATTGTCTTCACAATTGCTAGCCTGAATTCCATCTCTGACATCTTGGTTATATCTGTATCCATTTGTAAATCTGTGGCAGAAGTCACAGTCTCTGAGTCTTTCCTATTTTGGAGGTTCCTCCTCCTAGCCATTCTGTTGAGGGGTGGTTGAGGGAATGTATGGAGTCCAAATTATTGACCACAACCCAAGCAAGATGCATCTGTTTAATAGGGATCTTAGGGTTGCTGTCCTCTTGTTCTCCCAGCCTGTCTTCTGGGGGAGTGGCCTGTTACTCAGGCAACCCTGTTTGCACAGAATTGTCCTGCCCCCTGTGGTAGGGGATAGGCTCAGTGAAAACCAGTTTTTTGGGGCTTTTGTTCTCTGGTGGCTTTCCCTTGAGCATTTCCAGGTCTCTTCTGAGAGTCAGAGCAGAAGAGATCATTTCCAGCCCTCTGCCTCAGAGCAGAGAGATCGCAGTTTGTTCTTCAGTGAGCTCTCCAGGCCACACTATCTCCGTTTCTGGCAGTGCTGTTATAAACTGCAGCGTCCTGGGTTGTGCACCCCTCAGCAGTGCTCCCAGTCCTCAACTCTAGGTTGGTGCATGTCTCTGCCCTTTGTGCTTCTAAAACCACCAGCTGCCTCCAGTTTGCATGTGCGGCCCCACAGCTCCAGGTTTCAGTCCGGGGGCTGCCCTAAAGTCCTTTCCTCATCGCTACGGGTCTGCAAATCTGTGCCCTGTCCCCAGCAGGGGAGGCTATCACTCACCCGTGGTGTAGGATCGCCATTGCTTCCCCCTCCTTCCATTTATTCTCTGATATCTGCCCACGGAATCACGGCTCCCCGCTTCATACGTCAAAACCAACTGCCTGTGATATTCTGTTTGTAGAGATCCAGATCTATATTCTTACATCCCAGGCTGATTTCGTGGGTGTTCAGAATGGTCTGGTAGATATCCAGCTCAATTCTGAGGACTGGGTCCCCTACTCCTCCACCATTTTTCAGCCTCCTCTTTTTTTTTTTTTTTTTTTTAAACAACACTTTAGAAATGTATAGAAACCAGCCATGGGCAGGATTTAGCCCACACCTGCTAATGCCTGGTGCAGAAGGTTAAGAACATGTACACTGGAGACAGCAGGATTAATATCCTGGCTTGACTTCTCATTAACTGTGCAATTGAACAAGTCACTTAGCCTCTCCCTGCCTCAGTTTCTTCACCTGTAAAAAGGAGATAATTATATAACTCATCTCACAGGTTTGTCGTGATGATTCACTGAGTTATTATTTTTTAAGTGCTTAGAACAGTGCCTCATGTGTAGTATTTGTTGAATAAATAAGAAAGGCCAGAATTGGTCTTGTTATGGGAGAGGCATGATAGGGGAGTGAGTCCTCTCTGGTATGCTTCTGATTACACCTATGCATAACTACTCCCTCAACATCTGTGACTGGTGGGCCAGGTAGTGGCTCACTACTCCAGCTGCTCTGATTTCTGTATCATATGCCTCAGATGGCACACCAACCATACAGGATTGCTGGCCAATCCAGCCCAGGTCCATGTGCCTTTCAAACTGGAAACTTGATGCCACACTACCTCTATTCAGGCCACTCAGGGAGCTGTTCATTAAGGAACAAACCTTTCATCTTCCCTGATAACACATACCACCACTGCATCGGCTTGCCATGGGGCTAGATCTCTGTCTGATCCCTAAAAGAACCTTTCTCAGCAACACTTGACAAAGTTGACCCCTCCCTCATCCTTGAAATGCTGTCTTCCTTGGTTTTCAGAAGACCACATTCTTCTGGTTTCATTCCTATCTCACTGATTACTCCTTCTCAGACTTCTATGCTATTTTCTCCTCATTTCCCCATCCTCTGTATGTTAGAAGTCCCCAGGGTACAGTCCTTGGAACTCTTCTCCATTTATACTCCTTTTTTGGTGACTTCATCTAGCCTCGTGGCTTTAAATAACATTTATACATTAATGACTCCCAAATTTATATCTCCAGCATGACCTCCCTTGACACATATATCTTACTGCCTACTTAACAACTCCACTTGGATATCTAATGAGCATTTTGAACTTAATATGTCCCAAACTGAGCTCTTATAAAACCCCAGATCTACTTCTCCTGCACTCTTCTCTGCCTCCATTAAGAGTAACTTCCAGATGCTTCCTTCTGGATGCTCAGACCAAAATCCTTGATGATTCATTTTTTCTCACACCCCACATCCAATCCCTCAGGAAATCCTATTTGTTCTACCTTCAACATTCATGTGGAATCAATTACTTCTCACAACTCCCCCTGCTACCACCCTAATCTAAACAACCATCATCTGTCACTGGAAGTACTACATTATTCTCCTTACTGTTCTCTGTTTCCTCCCTTTATCTCCTGCAGTCAATTCTCTACGCAGCAGCCAGAGTCAACTTAATTCATGTCACATGTCATTCCTCTATTTAAAGCCTTTCACATGCCTCCCAACTCCCTCAGAGTAAAAGCCTAATCCTCACAATAAACTATAAGACCCTACATGATCAGGCCCTGGTTACCTCCATGATCTTATCTCCCACCACAGTCTCCAGTGCTCACTCCATTCCAGTCACACTGTTCTCCCCTCTTCTTCAAAGCCACCGGACACACTCTAGCCTTAAGACCTTGCTCGCTATTCCTTTCACCTATAACACTGTGGCCTCAGATATCTTCATTGAGTTCTTACCTCAGTCAGGTCTGGTTCACATATCTCTTTCTCAGTGAGATTGTCCCTCACTAACCTTGTAAAAATTTCACACTTGCTACTCCCATCCTCTATGGGTTTTTTTTTTCCCCCCTCAACAGCTGTTATAAGCATCTGACATACCACAGGTGTTAATCATTTCTTTGTTTCTTGGTTATTTGTCTCTCCCTGCTAGAATATAAGCTCCATGAAAGTGAGGATTTTGACTGTTTCATTCACCAAAAAATCCCCAATGCCAGGAACAGAAAGTGCCTAGCACATAGAAGCTACCCAATAAATATATTTTAAATAAATAGATGAAAATAACTGATTTCCCCCAGTGCCTCCTTATATTGCTTTCCCTCTCTCCAAGAATATAAAATAAACCTAACTACCCTGAAAGGATCCAAAGGCAAGTTCACAGAGGAATCACACCCCAAAAGGAAAGAAAGAGTGATAGAAAATAAGCAAGTGGTCTTATTCCTACTTATATTTCATTTGGCTGGCTGCCAGTGTCTCATGAGACTTTTTCAGTCTAGGCCCTGAGCTTTGGAGACTGGCATATTTTCACTGCTCCTAACACAATCTTCCCCCCAAACTGGGCCCCGTTTTTCTCCTGGCCATCCTGGATATTAGACCCCAAAATCTTGCTCTATGACAGGATCAGATTCCTTACAGGTGTGAAGCAATAGGCACACCTGGCTGCTGGTAGAGAATAAAGGCTGTGTGGGGCCATTAGGTGCATGAGTTTGTGTGTGTGTGTGTGTGTGTGTGTGTGTGTGTGTGTGTGTCTGACTACTGTATATAGTTTGCATCATATCTGTATCTATTGTGTATTGGTGTTAGTCCATGTGGCCTGAAATAATATGTCTGGCAAGGTCTTTCACCATCCCTAGAGGTTCTTACTATAATCCCTTTAACCTTACCCCTACCTCCAACCCCCAGTTAATCACCATCACCAGAGCTAACATGTGCCAAGGCACTGGGCTAAAGGCTTTGTGTATAGTCACTTGTTTATTCCTCACAGTAACTATTTGATATAGGTATTATTATTATTCCTGTTTTCCAGATGAAGAAACAGATTAAGAGAGGTAAAGTAACTAGCTCAAGTATTTATCTTGCTGCTAGCTGATGTTGGTTTAGTATAGCATATTTCAAACTGTTCTGACTATGAGACCCGCATTAAAATATATATATATATATATATATTCTACATCACAACTAAGAAACAAAATTGAAACAGACTTTTGATGGAATAATACTCTTACTATTTGCTTTGTAGTCTGATATTTTCTCTTCAGTTAAAAAAAAATAAACCACCTGGTCAGGACATGCTTAATTGATTTTTACCACCCAAATGGGTCCACTTCACCATTCATTAAAGGCTTGCAAACCACCCTTTGAAAATCACTGCTTTAGGGTGGGTGCCCCATTTTAAGGCTATTTGTATTTCTCAGAGACCTCCAAAATGTCTCCAGCCTCAAAGAGGGTCATTCTAATCATGGAATGTGAGAACTCAAGAGAGACATGGTCGGGGGAAGATGGAGGCACTTTTAGCATGCCTCAGAATGTCAGGTGAAAGTTGGACCCTCTCTTGCTCACTCTGCCCCTCTCAGAATCTGCTCAGCCCTTTGTGCTACCTTCTTTGAGCATAAATACATTCAACAAGCATTTTCTGAACCCCTCAACACTAGGTGCTCTGCTAGAGGCTATGAGGAAGCAAAATTATGTGGGAGAGACAAGCTTATAAACCGCTAACTACGTAAAGTAAGCAGTAGCAAGTGGCATAGAAAGGGTGCCCATGAAATGTCATGAGCACACGGAGAAAGGGAGATGGATTTCAACTTGAGTTAAAGCTTTAGAAAAGAGATAGCTTTTGAGCCAAACCTGGAAGGGTGACTAGAATTTACACAAACAGAAGCAGGGGAAATGAAATTCTCAGATGTTTAAAAAAAAAAAAAAAAAAGCATATGAGTTGGAAAATGTGGATATGTAGAAAGACTAAAGAGCATTTAAAGAGGATTTCAGGCCAGATTGTAGAGACTTGTGAATATTTTGCTAAAGAGTTTGAACTTCATCTTGTAGGCAATGAGGAGTCATTAAGTGTTTCTAACTGGCAGCAGTGAGAATGGATTGGTGGACAGCAAAAATGGAGATAGGTAGACACCTAGGAGGCTGATATAATGGTCTAGGAGAGACATAAATGAGGGCCTGACCTGGAATAGTGGTTAAGGGTATGTAAAGGAGGGGACACACAGAAGAAATGGCATTGGGGTAGAGGCAATAGGACTTGGCAACTAATTATATGTGTGTGTGTAGAGGTGATGTCTTCTTTCCTCCTTCCTGGTTTGCCCCTTACTTCAGGGCTTCCATAGCAGCCAAATGAACTCTGTGAATTCATCCATAGCAGGAAGAGGAAGCATGGGTATGGGTGGGTGGCTTCTTACCTACAGGTAAGGAGAGGAGACAGTTCATCATAGGCAAGCCAGGAGGCCAGGCTGGATGGAGCTAGCTCATCCTGTTGCCATAGCATTTCAGAAGATCATAGAATTTTAGAGCTGGAAAGGGACCTTAGGATCCTGCTGTGAGGATGTCCTACTGTGAGGAGGGGCGGTCTCCCTCCTTCTCTTCTCCCTTCTCTCCCTGACCCTCCTCAGGATCTTGACCAGCAAAACAAGTTCAGGAGTCAGCACTTAGAACCTGAAAGGTGACTCAAGCCATCCCAGGTCGGTGAGGGCAGATGCCCTAAAAGAAGCCTCATCTCCCATTAAACAGATATCTTGCCAGCTTTCTTTGTAACGTTTTTCCTGGTCAAGTGCTCCTCTGGCTGGGGGAATAACTTTTTCTCTTTTTACCACTTCCCTGGAGAATGGCTTACTAGGCCTGTTGAACAGAGGTTTAGCAGTTTCCCCAATGCAGTGAATGAAGGTCAGTGAGAGCTGGGGCTAGAGGCCACAGCTCTTGCTTCTCCACTTCTTGCTCTTTCTACAATCTTCTTTTTTTAAGATTTTATTTATTTATTCGACAGAGAGAGATGCGGTGAGAGAGGGAACACAAGCAGGGGGAGTTGAGAGGGAGAAGCAGGCTTCCCATGGAGCAGGGAGTCCGATGCTGGGCTCAATCCCAGAACCCTGGGATCATGACCTGAGCTGAAGGCAGATACTTAATGACTGAGCCACCCAGGCGCCCCTCTACAATCTTCTTACTTCTGTAATTTTGATCCGTGGACCAGCAGCATATCACCTGGGAGTTTTTTTAGAAATGCAGAACTTCAGGACACACCCTAGACTTACTGAATCAGAATCTTCATTTTAACAAGAATATCTGTGAAATTTAAAGTTTGAAAAGCCCTGTTCTGCATAGATTATATCCCTTTACAGGCACTGCCATTCCTAGAGCAACCCATTCTGTGTTTGCCTGGAACTGTGGAGGGGTAAATAAACTGAAGGTCATAGAGCCCTGGAGGGCAGAGATCACCACTCAGACATCTGCAGAAGCTAGGCAGAGGCCTATAGGCAGGGACTCTGGCTCTAAAGGAGGCAGCTGTCATCCAGCTCCAGCTAATTGTTATTAGGTAGGAATACTAGCCCAGGGCTACGAGATCTTCTGATGTTTTAAAAGAAGCTGGAATTCTAGATTATTTTATGAAATATCCTGATTAAAAATTATATATATAATAATATAATATAATATAATTAATATAATATAATAATATGGTATAGTTTAATATCCAACAAACTTAAAACACTGTGGTGAGCTGTTGGCCAGACTTTCTGTTTATAGCCTCTGATGTAGTCTAGGCTTATTTGTTTGATTTTAGCAGCAGGGACTCTGTTTAATCACAATCTTACCTAGGAGCTTAATGTATTAAGCAGATGAAAAGAGAACCACTCTGGTTGAAGTGGGGCCCAGAGATCCTCCCATGTCCCACAGGGCAAGAAGTAGCCTCTGAAGGACACTCCCTACATTTTATAAAAGCACAGGTCAAAAAGCACTGGGAAACTCTAACAATACCATTTGACAGATGAAGAGACTGAGTGTCTTGTCCAGCAACTTAGCAGTCACCAGACTTCCAGTCCAGTGCTCTTCTCATCTTGGCTCACTGACTTCTTTGCATGGTTCTCTAGCACAGCCCTCCACTGATGGAGGATTCATTCTACAGCATGGCTGGCAGGTATTCTCCCAGACTTTGTTTGGATAACTTCAATGATGGAAAGCTCATCACTTCATAAGATTGGACATTAAGATGTGAGTTTGGCTTGCCCAAGAATCTTTAAGCAGATACATATTGTTTGTGAGCTCTGCAGGTACTGAATCTGCCCAAGTGGTTTAAGCAACACTTCAACCTAGATGGGACTTAAATCTGCTCATCTAATTGAAACTCCTTATGAAGTTATTTCAGTTCCTGCCTTTGTACAAGAAATGAATAGTGGACTGGAAAGCAAATTCCTTAGATAGACAGGAAGTTGTTTGAGGCTGAAGGCATGACATGGGGGAAAGAGAAGAAGGAGCTAAAGAAGAAAGGGGTGAGTGCTAGGAAAAGGGGTGTGTGAGGTAAACAAAGTCATTTATACTAACTTGAGAGTAGAGAACCCATGGAGAGCTTAGAGGAAGAGAATAACTAATGGTTCCCTAACCACAGTAGAAGGAATATGATTTTCATCTGTCTGGTCCCTATGATCAAGCTGAAGTGGCCCTGTGGGAAGGCTGTTGGGCCAAGGCCCCCTGCATTCCAAGATGGTATTTTTTGTAGCAGCCCAGTAAGCAGCATCTTACCCTGTTTCCACACTCTGCCTGTTGAGGCCTGAAGAAAGACAAGTATAGCTACTTCTTCCCTGTACTTCCCTGAGCTGCTTGGAGCTTGCTTCAAATGGCTGTAGGGTCTACTGAGTCTTTTCTCTGGCCTGGGTCTACAAGGTCAGGTAGCTAGCTGCTTGGAAAACCTAGGGATGAGGAATTGCATTCCCAGGTGAATGACTGTTTAAGCTGATATTCCCACAGAGAAAATGGGAGCCCACATGCCCAGCAAATCTTCCTCCCCAAATTAAGAACCCTGACTGTCCTCAACATCTCTGACTATTAAACTCCTAAATACAGATGAAGATGTTTCCTATTGTTTTTGGGGGGGACAAAGAAACTTATCTCAATGACTTCAACATAGTGATAGGAGTTTGGTCTAGAGCTGGGCTTCTCACACTTTAATTATGCATGTGAATCACTGGGAATTTTGTGAAAATTCTGATGTTAGTCAGTAGGTCTGAGGTAGGCCTTGGATTCTGCACTAATAAGTTCCCAGGTGATGCTGACGCTGCTGGTGAGGCCCAAAGTTTGAGTAATAGCTAGGCGATAGATGACCTTAAGAATGTATCTAGCTAAATTTTACTTTTCAAAGTCTAAACTAGATTATATTTAATCTATACATGCTTTTACTACTATGCTAACATCTTACTTTGAATTCTTTCCTGTGTTAGCTTATTTGGGATGACATCTATCATGTTTCCCATTTCTTCATCTCCTGCCTTCACAACTCCTAGCTTCTTGGAAGCACATGCCATCTGCCTCTGCCACCCACTATCCCTTCTTTTTGCTTCCATCTCCTGACATTCTGGCCCTGTCTGCTTCTCTGACATCATCTCCCACCACTGTCTTATATTCCACTATATCTGCCATGCTGACCTTCTTCTGCTCCTTGCACATATCAGTCTCATTTTCATCTCTAAACCTTTGCTTTTGTCATTTGTTCATGTTTGGAATGCTCTTCCCCCAGATCTTTGCATCACTGATTTCTTCTCATCATTTTGGTGTCAATTCAGATGTCACCTCCTAAAAGAGGCCTTCCTTGGCCATTTAGGTAAGACAGTGTCTTTCTTCCTCAGTTACCTTCTATTATATCACCTTATTTCTTATTTTTGTAGCTATTCAATACCTAAGATTATTTACTGTTTTTTGGGTTCATTGTCTAAATCCTTTCCTTAGAATATAAGTTCCTTGAGGATAGGGACCTAGTTTGTCTTGTTCACTACTGTGTTCCCAGTACCTAGAACAGATCTTGGAACATAGTTGGTAGTTGACACATAATTCTTGGCTGACAGATTGTCTTTCTGGACATTCTTCCTCACTCATTGAGGACTTTAATTCCTGGATCATCACTGTCTTCATCTTTCTCTTGTCTCTCTAACCTCAACACTCCCTATTAGATGGCCTATTCAACTGTGGCTTCACTTTCAACAACCTCTTTCTTCACCTCATTACAGCTAGAAAACTCCTACAGTAATACCCTAGATCTGGATTTCCTCCAGAATCTTGATTTCAGGCATCTCTTCTCTGATCACTGCCCTGCTTTTCCAGCTCACTTACTCTGGTACCTATATTCCAACAATTCTTCCACATCATCAAGATCTCCAATCATTGATCCTACTGTTCCATTAACCCTACCCTATTGCTCATCATACCTCCTCCTGTTCTCTTTCCTTCTCTGTCCAGCTTAGATCCCCTGGTCCATCATTATGATCACCTCCTTGAAAATGTTCATAACTCTATTGTCCATTTATTTTCTCATTGTATTTTTCTGGAAAATCTCCCCTAGATTCCACCCAACCACCTATCTTCTCTATACCTGTGCTTAAGCAGCAGAATGGACTGTATAAAAGTCCCACAGCTGGGCTGATTGATTTTGCTTTACCACAAGCCTCAGCTGAGCACTCAACACTTCCTGCAAACCCTACTATATGTCATATGTTTGCTTTTCCATTCTATCTAAGACAGTGGTTCTCAACCTTAGTTGCACATTTAGGATCATCTAAGGATCTTATAAAAATCCAGATGGGCCCAGGCCATACCTCATTCTGATTAAATCATAATCCCTGAAGGTAGGATTTAGGCAGCAATGTTTTGTTTGTTTGTTTGTTTTTTAAACTCCCCTGGTGATTCCAGTGTGCAGCCAAGTTTGAGAACCACTGATCTGAGAGGACTATTTCATACCTGCTCCTCTCTCCTATAACTTCCAGTGACTCCTTCCATATTCCTCACTCAACTTTGTCTCTTTATTGAGGAAATAGATACCATTTTAGGGGCATTCCCTCCTCTTTCATTCACCAAATCTATAAGCACACTGGCACTTGTACCCTCATTCACTTTCTTTGTCTTCCTTCCTGCTAGAGTGTAGGAGGTGGCCCTGTTTCTGTCAAGGGCAAATATTTTCTCTTATGCTCTGAACCCCATCCCTCCAACCTTCTCAAGGACTTTGCTCCTGCAAGTATCCCCTGTGCTACACCAATGCTTTTCAGACTTTGATATACATGCAGATCACCTGGGGATCTAGTTAAAATGCAAATTCAGTAGGTCTGCGATGGGGCCTGAGGTTCTGCATTTATAACAAGTGTCCAGGTGATGATGATGCTGTTGATCTGTAGACCATGCTTCAAGTAGCAAGGTCTTATATTGTCAGCCTCTCCTCATTCCCATAATCATATAGGCATGTTCCTAACCTCATGTTAAAAGAAAAAAAATTGCTTCCTTGACCTCATATACCCATATACCCATTCAAATATTACCCTATTTCTCTTATTCCCTTCAAAGCAAAACTTCTCAAAGAATTCTCTGTACCTGTCTCCACTTTACCTTCATTCACTTTTCCCCTCTCATTCACACTTCAAGTACTCCAGAATGACTTCTGTGCCAATGAAGCTACTCTTGTTAAAGCCATCAATGGCAACTATGTTGCCAATACAGTGGACATATCTGTCATTATCCATTCAACTTCTCAATGTCATTACTTAAAACTTTTTTCACCTGAATGTAATTTCTTCTGGTTTCCTACCTTACTGACCACTACTTCTCAGTCTCCATTTTTATCCTTCTTTTTCTATTCAACTCTAGTCTAATTGTTGGAGAGCCTCAAGACTTGGTTCAGGGCCCTTTTCTATTTATACTCTCTCCCTAGATGATCACATCCTGTTGTGTGATTTTATTTTTTTAATTAAGTTATATATATATTAAAGATTTTATTTATTTATTTGACAGACAGACAGAGAGAGAGCACAGGCAGGGGGAGTAGAAGAGGGAAGCAGGCTCCCCGCTGAGCAGGGAGCCCAATGCAGGGCTGGATCCCAGGACCCAGGCAGACACCCATCCTGAGATCCAGGCTTGAATCCGAGGCAGACGCTCAACTGACTGAGCCACTCGGGCGCTCCCCTGTTGTGTGTCTTTAAATACCATCCATATGATATACTATATGTTAGCTAATTGAATTTAAAAATAATAAATAAATAAATAAATAAATAAATAAATAAATAAATGTGATGATGACTCCAAAATGTGTATCTCCAGGCAGGTCTTCTCTCCTGAGCTCCAGGCTTGTGTCTTCAATTGTTTTTCTTACGTCTCCTCTAATATGACTAATTGACAGTTCACAGTTTTTAATACATCCAAAATGGAAGTTTTGATTTCTTCCCCTCCTCAAACCTGCACTTACACCACTCTTCCTACATCAGCAAATGGTGCCACCATCTACCCAGTTGTTTAAGCCAAAAACCTGGAGTCATCTATAATTCCTCTTCCCTTTCCTTCACACTCCACATCCAACCCATTGCCAAGTTCTGATATTTCTACATCTAAAATATATCCTAAGAATGTTTACCTCTGTCTGTTGTCTTCGTTGACCTTCCAGTCTATTTACATCGTCTCTCTCCTGGATGACAGCAACTGCAACAGTTTCAACCTCTTGGATCTCCTTTAATCTGTTTACTACAGAGCAACCTTTTTTACAAATGTAAATCAAATCAATTTATTTTCTTGCTTAAAACCACTCAGTTCCCTCCCCTCTCTTTCTGTTGTCCTCAGATTAAAATACAAGTTTTCTACTGTGACTTTCAAGGCTTTATGTGACCTGGTTTCTGTCAAATTTGTTTCCTATAACTCTCCCCCTTTCTCTCTAGGTTTCAGCCCCATTGTGCTTCTAATTCCTGGGACAACCTTTGGACTTTCTGTTTTCTGTGCCTAGAATACTTTCTCCTTACCTCTTTATTTGGCTGGCTCACTTTAAGCCTGTAGGCTTCAATTAAATGTCATCTCCTTGGAGAATCATTCTTTATCTAAATTCTCTCTCCCCTCCCCCACTATCTTTTCACATTCTTTGATAACACTTATTACTTATCAACATCTGTATTAGCATATTTATTTATTTACCTTATTTACTTATTTATTATTAAATTTACAAATGAATGAATAAGAATAGGTAGTGATCTATGTACTAAATAATACCATTTTTTCAAAAACAACATGGGTTATAGTATAGACGTTAGCCTTAGGCTCTCAATACTAGCATTATAGAAGTTGTGTACTTCTAATTTTTGTCCTTTTTTTTACTATTGCATTCCACTCACTGTTGAAAATCGAGAGTGAGTTTTCAGTCCAGCTCAGCCACTAACTTTATGACTTTGGAAGTCCCTTTCATTCCTAGGAGCTATATTTTCTCATTTGTAAAATAACAATGTTGGAGGAGATAATCTTTAAGATCTTGCCAACTCTGATTTATGGATAAGTGATGGCTTAACAGTATTAGGTATATAATGATTAGTGTGTTCATTGTATGGTTGGGGAACCTGAGACACAAAGAAACTGGGTACTGTCCCAGGTTACCCATCAATACTGAATTCAGCTTTTCACTCAGCTCTGCACACAGGTAAGGACCAGCCTGGGCTGGTGCCTCTGGCCCCCAGAAGCCTGCCTCTGGGCTCCTTGAATCACTCTGGACTCAGATAAAGAGAATGTGGTAGACAGGGGACTCACCTAAGACTGTCTTGCTCCTTAAGTTGCTCATGGCTGAAGAGAGGGCCACAATTCACACTTGTCCACTGGAGAGCTGGTGCCAGGCTAAGTACCAAATAGGCTTCTAGGAGATTACAGGGCTTTAAGGGTGAGGTCTGGGACAAAGAGATTGTGGAAACCCCTTTTCCAAATTTCTATTATCCTGTCCTGAATGTTTACTAGTTGCCAGGCCCTGTGGTAAATGCTTTTTTCCCCACGGATGAATTCATCAAATCTTATGAAGCAGGCACTATTATTATCCCTATTTTACAGATAAGGAAACTATCAAGATACAGGACATTAAATAACCTTCCCAAGTAAGTAACAAAGCCAATAATTGAATCCAAGCAGTTCTGGCACCAGAGCTCATACTCTTACCTACTATATTATATCACCTCTAACTGTTCATAGGTACATAAGACATACTGGATTCAAAAGCCTCTATGCCTCTGGGATCAACATTTATTCTTTTGAAAGAGTTTCTAGGCACAAACATTAACACAGGGCTGTCTGCTCTCAGATCCATTCTCCACTCTTCTTCTGTACACTAAATTTCTTAGGCTCCCTTGTTGTCTCACTTCTTTTGTCCAATGGGAGACACCTGTGGGAGATTTGTGAGCAGGTGGAAGGAAGAAACCAGGGTATTTCCTTTAGTCCCCACCCCTATGCTTCAGATAGGTATATTCTGGAAATGGCTGTATCTCCTACACAATTCCACCATCTGTTTAACTACTCCTCCATTCATGGCTTCTGAACCATCAGGCCACCCACCCCATGCTTGTAGCTTCAGTTTAGCACCAGTTTCTGGGTTCTGGCAACATTACCTTTCCCATTATCTATCTAGCCCTAGGAGTGGTAGCAGTTTTCTATGGTTGCTAAATGCTGGCTTTCCTCACCATCTCCCGTTTGACTTTTTAGCTCTGCAGGTAAGATGCATTTCCTGTATTAAATGCTCTCTCTTTACAAGATCTAGGGTGGTTTCTATTTTCTTGACTGGATTATGATTGATATAGGCAACTTCTATAATCCCAGGACTACTCACCATCACATAAATTAGTTTATAATCCTTCAAAGCATATATCACAACCTTTAATTATCTTGTTTACTTATTTGTTGTCTATTTTTCCTCCACTTAAAATAGATTGTAAGGTCTATGAGGAACTTTGTCTTGCATCTATCAAAATGCTTGGTACATAGGGATTCAATAATATTGTTGAATGAATGTATCCATCAAAAAAAAAATCCAAGTTTTTATTGGATATCTTCTATGTGAGAGTCACCATTGTAGGAAATACCAAGGTGGGTGATTCATTGTCCCTGATTAAAAAAAAAAAAAAAACCAAAAACACCTTATAATTCCATTTACATGACAAGACATATAAAAATGTACATGTGACCAGTATATTAGTTTGCCAGGGCTGTCATAACAAAGTACCAAAGACTGGGTGCCTTAAACAACAGAAAATAATTTTCTCAAAATTCTGAAGGCTAGGAGTCCACGATCAAGGTGGTCTCTTCTGAGGCCTCTCTCCTTGGCTTACAGATAGCTACCTTCTCCCTTTCTTTTCACATGGTCTTTCCTCTGTACCCATCTGTGTCCAAATTTTCTCTTCTTATAAGGACACTAGATATATTGGATAGGGGTCTATCTTAGTGATCTTATTTTAACTTCATTATCTCTTTAAAGATACTGCCTCAGAGCTCCTGGGTGGCTCAGTTTGTTAAACATCTGCCTTTGGCTCGGGTCATGATCCCAGTGTCCTGGGATGGAGCCCTGCATCATCCAGCTCCCTGCTCAGCAGGGAGCCTACTTCTCCCTCTCCCTCTGCTTCTCCCTCACCCCCTGCTGCTCCCCCTGCTTGTGCTCTCTTGCTCTGTCAAATAAATAAAATCTTGAAAAAAAATAAAAATATGTTGTCTCCAAATAAAGTCACATTTTGAAGCATTGGGCATTCAGACTTCGACATATAAATATTTGGGGGACACAATTCAGCCTGTAACAACCAGTATGTAAAAGACCATTTTCAATTGAGAAGGATAAATTGTAGTGCTATAGGAGTTAGATAAAAGATAATAAAACCAGGGCCTGGAGTATTCCAGGAAAGCTTCCTAGAGACGGTGTGCCTAGTGCTGGATCTTAAAGAAATCTTAGAGTCATGACAGCCTGACTGGGCTGGCTGGCAGGAAAGGTGCATCCAAGAGGCTCAGTGTGAGTGAAGACTCAGAGATGAGAAAATGAGGAGACCATTGTAGAATTACTAGACAATCAGCCTTGGGAGGAAGTTGAAAGGCTAATCAGGATAAGCTCCCATTTGATTCAAGAATCCCTTGCCTGCCGAAGGACCATTCACCTTCTGCTCCTATCCCTCCCAGGACTGGGTGTTCATCAAAGCAGCTGCTTAGATCTTTGGCCAGCTCTGTCTGGCCAAAAACAATGGCTTGGATGAAGTGGGGGAGAATCTGCTAGGACATAGAGGAAAATAAGTATGTGTGTGTAGCATGCCAGTGATGTTTTCATACCAATCATCTTCAGGCACTTCCTTCTGATGTCATATTTTAATTCCCTCTTGCTGAAGCTGCAACCTTTGTTTTTGTAATACCATTCTTGCCTGCCCTGCCCTGTGGGTCAGGAGACTTGGATTCTTCTCTTGTTTAGCTGTGCTACCTAAGGCAAATGTCTTTCAATCTTTGGGCTTCAGTGTTTATGTGCTTAACAGGGGGCTAATTAACACTCCCTGTCATGTTCTTCTTACAGGGTAATTGTAAGGACTACATGGAATAATAATGGGTGTGAATGTAACCAACAATGTCAACACTCAGCAGCTGTAAAGGTGTCAGCCTGGGTTGCACTGCCCAGATTTAGGGATATCATGAAGAGGTGGGTGGTTTCTCCGTTTGCCTGTTTTGCTGATGTTCTTTTGACTCATTCTCAGCAAAATAAGCAAACGGAAAATTCATCCATTAACAAGCTACCTTTCATATTCCTGAGGATGTGAGGGAGAATCCTGGAACGGTGTGTGTGTGTCCGCGCTCTCGCTGGCGCGCGCGCACGCACACGCACTTGCGTTAGCAAAAAGAAGCTTGGAAAGCTGCAGAGGGTAAAGTTGAGGCTTTATCTTTTTTATGTGACCTTAGATAGGTCCCTTCCATCTTCTAAATCTCCATTTATTTATCTGTAAAATGAAGATACTAACGCCTGTGTTCACACGGTTTTTCTGAGAAGCGAAAGTAATGAGGATGAAAGCCCCCAAAGAGTACACAATAGGAGAAAGGATCCGAGGGGAGTATGCAGAGCGAGGGCTGGGGGAAGGGAGGCAGGAGAGTGTTGGCATGGCTCCACTGGAGCAGGATCTTATTATTTCAGAGGTTGGCCCAACACCTCTGGCAACTTTGGAGAGGACTTTTCGCTGACTCGACACAATTGGCACAGCTGGGAGCCCCACAATAAACAGCATCTAACTACAGCACGGAGGGGAGGGCAGGAAGAGGTGGCCTCCGCCTTCTCCCGGGTGAAGGTCATTTACCCCCATCCTCTCCCTGCACCCCACCTCCCAGTTCTGAAGCCTTGGCAGGGGACAAAGGCAGTCGGTTGGGACCCTCCTCCTACGCTTCTCTCAGTCAAGCACTCCTGGAGCTGGAGGGCGGAGAGGCAGAGCCTGCCAGCTGGGATGGAACAACCTGACTGAAGGGGAGGTCCGGGGCGGAGGGGATTGAGCTGTAGGGCTGTGGAGGAGGGGAGGCGGAGGGGGCGCTTGGGCTTTCATTCGATCCAGCCCTGCCAGCCCAGCCTGCCTGAGACAACCCGCGCCAGCCACGCAGGCCTCAGAGAAGCCGGACTTCGCGGGCACCATGCAGTGGATAAGGGGCGGATCAGGAATGGTGAGTGCATATAACCCCGGTTTACCCTCCCTAAGCCTCAGTCCCCCTAGCCCCACCCTCCACCTCCGGCTTCTTCATCAGCCGCCCTGCAGTGAGGCCCCTGGCTTCTGCCCACCGCCCTCTCCGTCACTGTCCTTGAGACAGTAGCGAGCTTGCTGTGGCCATTTTAGGAGCCCTTGCTCACTCGCCTGCTGAAGAAAGACCCCTCCCATCCCCCTCCGCATCCCTACGTACTCCCCCCCATTGGGGTGAAATGAGAGTGGGGGTCACCTGGAAGGCCAATGAGGCAAGGGGGGCTGGCAGAGGGTCTTTGGGAACAGTGAGTCTTGAAGGTGCCCGGTGAGCTGGTATGGGTTTGGGAGGGAGAGGGTAATCAAAAAGCCTGGGATTGTGGAGAAGGCAGTATGCGAGAGATTCATGGTCCCTCAAAAAGGCTGCATGTACCCCTTCACCCTGGCCAGTCTCAGGGCTTGAGGGCCAGGGAGTGACTCTCAGGGACGCTGCATAGGGGGGCCCTGGAGCTCTTCCTTGCCTGGGCTGGAGTCACCCTGTTCACACTTGGGGTTTTGTAAAGGAGAGAGAGCTGCAGAAACCCTCATCCTGGGATTGGGTCTGAGCCCTATTCAGTTAGAAGAGCTCTTTCTTATCCCCACCCCCATCCAAGGAGTGTGTGCTTGTGTGTGTGTGCTTAGTATTATCCTCCAACAGTTCATTGTATGCTATGGTGCTCCCTTCTCCACCTGGAGACCTTGGAATGACTTCCCTTGAAGAGAGGAAGTGGTGGCTGCATCTTGATGCATCTCTCACTCAGCCAGAGGTAGCTCAAGTCTGATCAGGGACTCTGGGGGTTTGGAGGCATGGACAGGAGGGTCTTAGAGGGCAGTTGGGTTGGGTCAGCAGGTGCTGATGGCAATCTTAGCCCACACTTCTGCACTGCCAGCCACAACCCACAGCTGAAGAAAAGTAGCCTGAAGCAGTTGGTAAAAACTGATATTTAACTCATTTTTTACTCCTGTTCTGGAAGGGGAGAGGAATTTGGTATGGATTAGGACTGTATTCAGAGGAGCTGTCCTCCTCCTTTCCTCATGGTTTCCTTAGGATTCTGTTTCACTGGTTCTTAAAGGCATCCAGTTTATATTCCTATATGCCAGAGCTTTAAGAGACTCTTCTCAGACTTCCCTCTTTCCCTGGGGTCCCATCAAAGCTGTTTCAAATGTCTGTAGAACCAGAAAAGGTTAGATCAGGAAAAGACCTTCAAGTCCTTGTCATCCATTCAGGAAAGCTGCAACCCAGAGAATGGGAGAGACTTGCCCAGGGCCAAACAGCTCCATGAAGGCAAAACTGAGTCTAGCACAGGAGTCTTCTGTCTTTTTGTCATTGTCCCTCTCCACTGCTTCACAGAAACTTCAGTTCAAATGGTGCTGATAGGCAGAGAGGGACAAACAGTCATGATCTTGGGAAAGAACTTCTTTCAGGATGAACTAATGTCATGAAATTTGTCTGAAAAACAAAACAAAACATGACAGTCCTGGTATTTCTGGCAGCTGAGTATGGGTGAGACCTCCCACCTCTTCTAAATATATTTTAGCATAAGGGTCAAGAGCCACCCATTGACAACAGATTGAAGTAATGGGAGAAATCTGGAGTTTTGCCATTTGTGTGTGAGAGAAAAGAGGGAGTAACAGATACCTTGTAGAGACTATGGAGTTAAAGATTGATGGGGAATTCTTATAATATTTTTAGGGGACTTGAGTGGTGAATATTATATGATGAAAGCATTTATTTAATCATTTGCTAGAATTCAAGAAACTTTATTCTAGTCTGGAGGCAGGAAACCTCTAGTCTTGGCCCTGCTATTGTTTTGATAGGAAAGTTTGGGCCTCAGTTTTCTCACCTGTTAAATGGGCCTATTGATGATTACCAAAATTCCTTTGAGGTCTGAGAGTCTCAGATTCCTAAAGGTAAATGTTGGACAAAATGTAACTAGTGGCTCATTATGAAAAAAAAGACAGGGAATATTTATTTAGCCACCATTTTATAATGTTGTCAGTCAAAAGGTCTTTACTCCTTATTCTTTCATTTGCAAAGTGCTTGAAATTTATATTAGGCTTTTTATAATAGTGGGATTTCTTTTTAGAACATTTGACTATTTTAACTGATTGCAAGTGTCACATGTGAATCAAAGTCCTTGAACATAAAACATCAGTAAGGATTTTACAGAATAAAATCTTTCTCAGTAGAGAGTGTTAAAAAACCTGTGAGTTCACTTTTGATGGTAAATTGTTTAGCATATTTATTCATAACTTCTGTTTGCAATGCAATTTGTGTTGGGTTAGGCATAGAGTGGAAAGAATGCTGGTCTCAGAGTCACAAGTCTGAGGATGAAGTCCTGGCTTTTATACTTCTCAGCTCTGAAACAATTGCCAGTTGTCAAACTTCTTTCATCCTCAGTATTCTCATCTATAAAATGGGTGTAAAATATCTTATTTCATAGTTGCTATTGAGGTTGTTAATTCATTAAAAAAATATAGAGTATCTACTATGAGTTGGCACTGATTTAGGTGCTGGGGAGACAGTGAACAAAAACAAATTCTACATTCTCATGGATCTTACATTCTGGGGGCTGAGTGTTCACTAAACAATTACACGAATTAATATATAATATGGCAGGAGGTGCTAAGCACTAAGAAGAAAAAGATAACCTGGTAAAAGAATAGAGATAAATAGGGGATGGGATGATATATTAGACAGATGATTCAGAGCCTCTCTGATTAAGAGACATTTGAGCAGAGATGTGTAGGAAATGAAGAAACAAGCTCTGTGCAGATATTTAGGAGAAGAAGGTTCTACACATAAGAAATAGCCAGAGGAGGCGTTGTGGAGAGAGAGGTGGAGCACAACTGGTTTGTTTAAGGAACAGCATGGAAGCCAGTTTCCCCCGGAACATTTAATCTGAGTGATATTGGTAGCTTTTGGAAGGCTTGAATATGTAAGGAACATAATCTGACTTAAAATTTAACAGAATAAATTGTAGTGGGGCAAAGGTAAAAGGTGTAAGGAGGCTCTTACAATAGTCCAGGTTAGAGGTGATGGTGGCTTGGATGAGGGTAAAAGGGCTATACCCAGAATCATTTGTAGATAATGGCTGTCCAGTTTTCCCAACACATTCCTTTTTCCTTTCTGACCACCCATCTGATTCTCATATGGCTGAGTGTGGGGCTAGAATGAATGAAGGATGGGTGGATGTAGGCAAGGACATTTCACATCTAAGTCAATGATCAAATGATCTGCTTTGGGTTTCTGGCCTCTGATGGGCCTAATTGAGGGTTTGTTCTATGTGAATTACCAGTGAGCTTGTTCCTTGCTTTCTAGGATTCTGGACAATAAGATTAATTATATTATTACTACTTTAGAGATGTGGTATACTTAACATATATAATATCTGGAATAACTCATTTTAATACTCTCATTTATATGACAAAAGTATTTTGAATAATAATCACGTAGTAATCAGTACTAATAATTATTTTATTGTTTTGCTTTTAATTTTAAAATAATTAGCAATGAAAAAGAATAAACTTCAATTTAAAAGATATTTAAATTCAGTAACATTTCACATATAACCTAAAATGTGTGCTTACTGAACAAAAATAGTACACATTGCAATTTGTATTGTTTTTGCTGTTTTAAATTTTAAGCACAAATAAAAACTCCAGTTGGTCAAATAGAATGACAGAATAGAAGTGACTTACATTCTATTTCTTTGACTTTACAATCCCTGTGCTATCATTGTTTACTGTGAACCTACTATTTAAATGATGAAACATATAGTACCAGAGGGATTGCAGACTGAAATTCACCCAAAGCTACCTTGAATGATTTTAAAGCTTTGCAAGTGAAATGAACTGAAGGAACACCTGTAAAGTCTGTGTATATGGGGGGGGGGGTGCACAACTGAATCCATTTCCCTATAGAATACAGTGTTATTAAAGGAAAGTAATATAAGGTGATGATTTAAAACTCAGTTTTAAATTGTTTAACAACAATTGCTTAGAATTTTGACCAACAAAAGGTTTTATTCAGGGAGGAGTATTTTATTACTGACATTGTTTAAAATTACTGATCCATAGTGAAAAAAAAATACTTTGACTTTTCATCTTTTAAAAAAATCTTTACAGATAGTGCACTCCTTTTTATTTTTATTTTTATTTTTTAATTTAATTTTATTATGTTATGTTAATCACCATACATTACATCATTTGTTTTTGATGTAGTGTTCCATGATTCATTGTTTGCGTATAACACCCAGTGCTCCATTCAGTGCGTGCCCTCTTTAGTACCCATCACCAGACTAACCCATCCCCCCACCCCCCTCCCCTCTAGAACTCTAAGCTTGTTTCTCAGAGTCCATAGTCTCTCATGGTTCATCTCCTCCTCCGATTTCCCGCCTTCATTTTTCCCTTCCTGTTATCTTCCTCTTTTTTTTTTTTTTTTTTTAACATATAATGTATTATTTGTTGCCGAGGTACAGGTCTGTGATTCAACAGTCTTACACAATTCACAGTGCTCACCATAGCACATACCCTCCCCAGTGTCTATCACCCAGCCACCCCATCCCTCCCACCCCCCACCACTCCAGCAAACCTCAGTTTGTTTCCTGAGATTAAGAATTCCTCATATCTGTGAGATCACATGATACATGTCTTTCTCTGATTGACTTATTTCACTCAGCATAATACCCTCCAATTCCATCCACGTCATTGCAAATGGCAAGATTTCATTATTTTTGATGGCTGCATAATATTCCATTGTATATATATATATACCACTTCTTCTTTATCCATTCATCTGTCGATGGACATCTTGGCTCTTTCCATAGTTTGGCTATTGTGGACATTGCTGCTATAAACATCGGGGTTCACGTACCCCTTCGGGTTCCTACATTTGTATCTTTGGGGTACATACCCAGTAGTGCAATTGCTGGGTCATAGGGTAGCTTTATTTCCAACTTTTTGAGGAACCTCCATACTGTTTTCCAGAGTGGCTGCACCAGCTTGCATTCCCACCAACAGTGTAGGAGGGTTCCCCTTTCTCCACATCCCTGCCAACATCTGTCATTTCCTGACTTGTTAATTTTAACCATTCTGACTGGTGTGAGGTGGTATCTCATTGAGGTTTTCATCTGGATTTCCCTGATGCCGAGTGATGTTGAGTACTTTTTCATCTGTCTGTTGGCCATTTGGATGTCTTCTTTGGAAAAATGTCTGTTCATGTCTTCTGCCCATTTCTTGATTGGATCATTTGTTCTTTGGGTGTTGAGTTTGATAAGTTCTTTATAGATTTTAGATACTAGCCCTTTATCTGATATGTCATTTGCAAATATCTTCTCCCATTCTGTCGGTTGTCTTTTGGTTTTGTTGACTGTTTCTTTTGCTGTGCAAAAGCTTTTTATCCTGATGAAGTCCCAATAGTTCATTTTGGCCCTTGCTTCCCTTGCCTTTGGCGATGTTTCTAGGAAGAAGTTGCTGCAGCTGAGGTCGAAGAGGTTGCTACCTGTGTTCTCCTTTAGGATGTTGATGGACTCCTGTCTCACATTTAGGTCTTTCAACCATTTTGAGTCTATTTTTGAGTGTGGTGTAAGGAAATGGTCCAGTTTCATTCTTCTGCATGTGGCTGTCCAATTTTCCCAACACCATTTGTTGAAGAGACTGTCTTTTTTCCATTGAACATTCTTTCCTGCTTTGTCGAAGATTAGTTGACCATAGCATTGAGGGTCCATTTCTGGGCTCTCTATTCTGTTCCATTGATCTATGTGTCTGTTTTTGTGCCATTACCATACTGTCTTGGTGATTACAGCTTTGTAATAGAGCTGGACGTCCAGAATTGTGATGCCACCAGCTTTGCTTTTCTTTTTCAACATTCCTCTGGCTATTCGGGGTCTTGTCTGGTTCCACACAAATTTTAGGATTATTTGTTCCATTTCTTTGAAAAAAGTGGATAGTATTTTGATAGGGATTGCATTGAATGTGTAGATTGCTCTAGGTAGCATTGACATCTTCACAATATTTGTTCTTCCAATCCATGAGCATGGAACGTTTTTCCATTTCTTTGTGTCTTCCTCAATTTCTTTCATGAGTATTTTATAGTTTTTTGAGTACAGATCCTTTGCCTCTTTGGTTAGATTTATTCCTAGGTATCTTATGGTTTTGGGTGCAATTGTAAATGGGATCGACTCCTTAACTTCTCTTTCTTCTATCTTGTTGTTGGTGTATAGGAATGCCACTGATTTCTGTGCATTGATTTTATATCCTGCCACTTTACTGAATTCCTGTATGAGTTCTAGCAGTTTTGAGGATAGTGCACTCCTTCATTGCCTGCACTAAGGTTTGCCCACTTCTATTGTCCCACCCTTGGTAATGCACTGCTTTGGAAAAGAATATGAAATCGTAGACTAAATTCCATGCCAGATTTCATGTGACCTTTATAAAAGCCACAATGTTGAATTTGGTGGAAATCTCTGAATAGGTAAGATAAAATGGCCAATTAGTAAGTTTAATAGTTGGCTTGATTCTACTATGAATTACAGAGATCTCTCTACACTGGCTTAAAACACACAGGTTTTATTTCACATAAAGTAGGTCAGGAGATAAGCATATCAGGGCCAGTATGGCAGCTTCATGAAGCTTTTAAGAACTTCTCTGTTCCACCATCCCAGCATTTAGTTTTCATTGTTGAGGTTGCTTAATGGTCCAAGATGGTTGTGGAGGCTCCAGAACATTTGTTAACATCCACATTCTAAGAAACAGGAAAGTTAAAACAAGAAGAAAAGAACTTGACTATCCTTTTTAAAGAAATCTTCCTAAAGGCCCTATTTAATATTTCTACTTATACCTCATTGGTCAGAACTGAGTTACAAGGGGCACCTGGGTGGCTCAGTCTTTAAGCGTCTGCCTTCGGCTCATGTCATGATCCTGCGGTCCTGGGATCGAGCCCCGCATCAGGCTCCCTAGTCAGCGGGAAGCCTGCTTCTCCCTCTCCCACTCCCCCTGCTTGTGTTCCCTCTCTCGCTATCTCTCTCTCTCTCTGTCAAAGAAATAAAATAAAATAAAAAAGAAGTGAGTTACGAGAGTGCTTTCAGTTGCAAGGGAAACTTGGGAAAGTAGTCATGTAAACTGGGTGACAATGTGCACAGCCAACAATCAGCTGCAAGGTTTCTGATACAAAAGAAGAAGGGGAGAGTGGGCTGTGGGGAGACAACCTACAGTCATTGTCATAGTTAATTCACATGTATGTCTGCCAGCGTAAAAACACAGAATCTCAGGACTTGAATTTGACTTTGGACTATAAGCCATAGCCTGATTGATGTGGCCATAGTTAAAATACCACCATCAATCTGGTGAAAGATCAATCAAGACGTGACATACCCTAGTCTTCCTTTGCTTCCTTTCAGTGACAGAGTCTTCTTTTGAGACCAAATGAATGGTGATATCCCTCACAGAAATGAGGAATGCAAAATGAGGAACAGTGTTTAGGGAGGAGGTGGAGAGAGGAGATGACAAGTACAGTCTGAGCCATGTTGAGTCTGGGATGTTTGGACAGCCTCGTATGCGGCATATCCAGTAGGCAGTTGATGATCTACATATGGAGCTCAGAGGATTGAGAGGTATTAGTGACAGATGAAGTTCTGACAATAGATGAACTACTAAGTATTTCAAAATCCGTTTCAGCCTGGGGAAATGAGGGATGGGAACAAAACCTGAGCCGCCTTTTTTGAGGTGTTCTGCTAACCTAGAGCAGATCAAGTCCACTCTGTTATCTGCTTTCCAGAATTTCATGGCAAGTATAGTTTCAGGCTTTATTCTTTATAGTGCTCATGTTGCTTCTGGGCTGCCTCAGCTATAATGTCCAAGTTGATGGACATTGGGAATAATTTAGTCCAACTCCTTAGATCAGGGGTCAGCAAACTGCAGTCTGCCAGTCAAATCCAGCCTACAGGCTAAGAATGGTTTTTATATTTTTAAATAGCTGGAAAAAGATTGAAAAAAGAATAATATCTTGTGACACATACATGAAATTATATGAAAATTTATATGAAATTCAAATCTCAGTGTCCAAAAATTAAGTTTTATGGAAACACGGCCATGCCCATTTTGCCTTTATGATACAAAGACAGAGTTGAGCAGTTGTGACAGAGACCATATAGCCTGCAAAGCCTACAACATTCACTATTTGACCCATTACAGAAAAGGTTTGCAGACCCCTACCTGAATGCCCTAGAATTACCATGGCAGTGCCTCAAGGAGAGGAGGTGGGCAGGGGCAGCCAGAAATTCAGGTCTCCCATCTTTGATCTATGAAGAGCACCTTGGGTTTTTTCTTTACATGTTGGATTGTTGCTTAAGGTTTTGGAAAAGGGTTTTGCTTGCCCTGCATCCCCCCCCCCCACCTGTTACACAAAATGTTGAATACCACTCATTTTATAGATTGTGAAAACTGGGTCTCAGAGAGGGAAAGTGCTTGACCCAAGACCACACAGCTACTCAGTAACTGGGAAAAGAATCCACGTATCTCAATTCCCAGTTAAGTGTGCCTTCTGCAATCTTCATTAGTAGGGGGCAAGGGAAGGGAAGCTCACCTCTTATATGCCAGTTATACTAAATGTAATCTCAGTCAATCCTCACATTAGCCCCTACAAAATGGGTTTTAATGTCCACATTTGTTAGTTTATAAGTTCATGTAACAAATATTTGCTGAGCACCTACCATGTGATAGGTACTCTTCTAGTCATTGGGGATAAAGCAGGGAATGAAACAGAAAAATGTCCCTGCCCTTTGAGAGTTCATAGCTTAGTCTGGCTTAGAAACAGGGATAGAAAGTTTAAGTACCTTGCTCAGGGCTAAATAAAGGGGAGCATCAGATTTCAAATCAAGATCTGATTTAAAAAGCCTTACTCTTTCCACAACCCACCCACCCAGCTACAACCCATTCACCCCCATCCCTCTATCCATCCCTCATCCCCTCACTTATTTACTCACCCATGCACACATCAATTTATTTGGTCCATCCATCCATTCATACATTTATCCAATGTATTTATTGATTATTTATAAACTGTTAGGTGCTGGTGATACAGCAGGCAGAGTTCTCTAGCTTTCATCACTCCATCTTGGTATTAGCAATATCGTATAATGTTTAGGAGCACAGACCCTGGAACCAGATTGCCTGCATTCAAATACTTGTTCTGGCCACTAATTGTCTGTGTGGTCTTGGGCAGCCTACTTAACACCTCAAGGTCCTCATTTTTAAAGTTGGGAAAATAGGGGCACTTGGGTGGCTCAGTCGTTAAGTGTCTGCCTTCGGCTCAGGTCATGATCCCAGGACCCTGGTATCGAGCCCCGTTATCGGGCTGGTTCCCTGCTCAGCAGGAAGCCTGCTTCTCCCTCTCCCCCTGCTTGTGTTCCCTTTCTTGCTGTGTCTCTCTCTGTCAAATAAATAAATAAAATCTTTAAAAAAATAAATAAAGCTGGGAAAATAGTAGTATACACCCATTTGATAGTGTTGTTGTGAGGATTAAATGAGTGAATGCATGTAAGGTACTTTAAACAATGCCTGGAGGAGAGTAAAAGCTATATAAATATTTATTGTTTTTATTTTTATATTCCCTTCAGAGCCAGAGCCCATCCCATTTGGCTCAGAACCACAGCTTCATTTGTTTGCAATTGCCAACTAATCATATTACATTCCTCAGGGTCCTTTCTAGCTAATCTGAAAAGGAAATTTATGTCAATACTTAATAACAACTCAATATGTTCCCTTCCCCATGTAATAGATGCATGACAAAATTTATTTATCCTGAATAGGTAATATATGCACATGGTACAAAATTCAAAGAGCAGAGAAGGGATTGGGGTAAAAATTAAGTCTTCATAAGTTTTTTTTCTGCCTCTGGTCCTCAGTCACACAGTCTAGAGACAGCCACAGTCATAAGTTTCTTAGGTGTTTGTATAGATATATCCTATGCCTTTTTGAGCATTTACTTATGTACACACACACACTTTCTTTTCTTCATACAGTTAGCATATTCAACAGTTCTGTGTTTGCCTTTTTTTCAATTAACACTGTTCTTGAAGATTATTTCATACCATTACATGCAGATATGCCTCTTTTTGTATGGCTACATAGGATTCTATCGTATCCTTTATTTATGGTCAATTAGTTCCTCTCCAGTCATTTGCCATGATAAAAAATGCTGCAATGGATTTTAACAGGCCATTTAAGAAAATGGATGTTTATCAAGCAGCTACTCTTTCCAGGGAAGTATCTCAGGGTGAGGTGTGGGATAGTCAAGACAAAATGTGGTTTATGCCTTCAGGAGCTTATAATTCGGTAGGGTAGACATAAGTCAGCCTGGGTGAAATACTATAGAAGGTACAAGATGGTGATGTGAGTACAGAAGAGCAAGAATATGGTTGAGGATTGAGCAGGCTTCCTAGAATAGAAGTATTTAAGCTGTACTGTCAAGCCTTTCAGATGATGGAGTTAGCCTGATGTGGAGAGTAGGCATGGTAGGTGAACCAAAAAATGTTCCCAACAGAGGGAACAACATTAGACAAATAATTGAGGCATGAAAGGGATAGTATGTTCTGGAAATACAATATGGGTGCTCTGGGGTGGCTGGATCCAGTAATCATGGCAAGGTGAACTGGGGCCACATCAAGAAAGACCTTGAATCCTTGAATGCCATACTCAAAAGTTTTGCCTTGTTAGAAAGGGCAATGACATAAGACTGAGTGGTGGGGGGCTCCTTTCATGGCACAGATGGAGAGGGTAAGAAAAGGGGAGAGGTTGCATTGATAGCTAGAGGTAGTACACACACACACACACACACACACACACACACACACAATGTCCTAGTCCAAGCTGTCAGGCAGGAGGACTTCCCTCTTAGCATTTTTGTTTTATTTAGGTATTCAATTAATTGGACGGGACCCATCCACATTGGAGAGGACACTCTGCTTTACTCTGTCTATGGATTCAAATGTTAATCTTATCTAGAAATACCCAGAATAATGTTTGACCAAATGTCTGGGTACCCTGTGGCCCAGTCAAGTTGATACATAAAATTAACTATCACATAGCCTCACTTATCTTCTGAGTATGCTGTGAGAATCAGATGAGTGAGTAGACAGGAAAGGGCTGTGTGAACTCTGCTATTCTCTATCCATATAAGGAGTAATTAGTATTTCTGACAAGACAGAGGGGTATACACTTGGATGGGCAGAATACAATCTTTTCTTCTGCCCTGAATTCAGACCTCAGAAGACCAGAACTAACGTTTTGCTGAGTGCTAAGAGATGCAATAAGAATTTCATTTACAAGGAACAAATCCTCCTACCCAAGCCTGAGGTTTCCTGAATTCTCTGCTTGAGGAGAGACTGAGAAAGATCCCAAACACATGACATGATGAGAGGAACACCTTAGGAGCCCATTGTTTTGAGAAGTTTTCTCATCATGCTGTTTTTCTTGTGTATATGTGTGTGTTAGAACATGACTAGTTCTGCAAGTGATTAAGCTGTTCAGTAATGGAAACCAGGGAGTGGAGGGAAATAAATACATTCAGCTAGGTCTAAGAAGCCCTATTGTCATGAGGAAACATTTTGTCAAAGGATCTGCCTAGCATACTCAGGAAAGTGACATTAAGTTGAGTCAACTGTGTAGAGATTTAGGGAAAGATCTTAATAACTTTGGATTATAATAAAGAAAAGAAAGAGACAATGAGGTTTGTGGGGAGTTTGGGGGAGGCAGCAGGAATAGCATGTACAAAGTCCTTGAGGTTGAAATAGTCTGCTATGCTTGAGGGATAGAAAGAAAGCCAGCATGACTGGAGCACAGGGAGAGAGGGACAAGTGGCATGATAGAATGGTAGACAGTCAGGCAGGGACCAGCTCACACAGGGCCTTGTAGGGCCAAGGAGCTTGTAGGCCCAGGGAAGGTGTGCATCAGCTATCCTCAAAGGCAGTATGGTTCCATGGTTAATAGCACATATTCTGGAACTAGACTGCCCAGGTTCAAATTCTGACTCCGCTACTTCTTAGGTTTGTGACCATGAGCATGTTACCTAAACTTACTGTGTCTCAGTTATGCCCTCTCAAAAATTGGGATAATAATGGTACTACCCATAGCGTTATTATGAAGATTAAGTGAGTTAATATGCTCAGTGTATGTGACAGTGCTGGACACTATTTATTCTAAGTACAATAGGAAGCATTTGAAGCAGTGGAATGATGGAGTCGATTTATTAATCTGAGAAGTTGACTTTTACAAACTCTATAGAGAGTGGATTGAGGAGGACAAAAGTGAAGATGACAAGCCCAATGAAGGGACTGCTGCAGAAATGAAGTCAGTGAGGTTGGGGAGAGGAGGGAAAATTTAACATCATTTTTGGAGATAGAATCAATGGTAATTGCTGCTGGATTGATTGAAAGAGGTGTAGGACAGGGAGGAAATGAGGAAGATGATCGTTAAGCTTCTGGCTCTGCCACTGACTAGCTGTGTAGTTGTGGGCAAGGGATTTAACCATTCTAAGTTTCCTTTTATATTAGTCAGGGTTCTCCAGAGAAACAGTGGCAACAGGGTGTGTGTGTGCGTGTGTGTCTACAGAGGGAGAGGGAGAGAGATTTTAAGGAATTTGTTCATGTGAATATAGAGGTACAAGTCCAAAACCTGCAGGGTAGGCCAGCAAAACAAAGAGTTGCAGTCTGAGTCCAAAGGCAGTCTGCTGGCAGAATTCCTTCTTGCTCAGGGGAGGTCAATCTTTGTTCTATTAAAACTGTCAACTGATTAGATTAGCCCCACTCACATTATTGAATATTATTTGTTTTATTCAAAGTCAACTGATTTAAGTGTTAATTTCATCGAAAATACCTTCACAGAAATATTCAGAATAATGTTTGACCAAATATCTGGGCATCGTGGTCCACTCAAGTTGACACATAAAATAAACCATCATACCTTATCTATGAAACTTGAAAAATAGTAGTACCTGGTTATTTTTTTTTTTTAAAGATTTTATTTATTTATTTGAGACAGAATGAGAGAGAGAGAGCACATGAGAGGGGGGAGGGTCAGAGGGAGAAGCAGGCTCCCCGCCGAGCAGGGAGCCCGATGCGGGACTCGATCCAGGGACTCCAGGATCATGACCTGAGCCGAAGGCAGTCGCTCAACCAACTGAGCCACCCAGGCGCCCAGTAGTACCTGGTTATTAATACTATTGTTAGGATGAAATGATTTAATCTATGTAAAGCACTTGATACAGTGTCTTTCACATAACAAGGGCTCAATTAATGATAGCCTTTATTATTTTAATACAATAATAATCTCTCACATTTGTTTGGTGTTTTGCATTTTCAAAACACCTTCACACATATGAATTCATATAAGTCTCACAACAGTGTTTGTACTTTAAAGTTGGGGAAACTAAACCTGGAAGAGATGAAATATCTTCTCCACACACCTATCTCCGAACGGAGTCAGGATGAGAAGTAGGTCTGTAACTTTATAGTAACTCCTCAAGCATTACTCTCCCCACTTGCCACAAGTGGATGTTTGACTGGCCTCCTTCATTCCAGAGGTGAAGGGTACCAGTAATAAGATCATGAATGCAATAAGGCTTGAGAAAAATAGCTAATATTTACCAGGCCAGCATTTATTTTGTGCCAGGCACTTTTCTAAATGTTTTGCATGTGTATCTAATTTAATTCTTCCAAACATCCTATGAGGTAGACACAATTCTGTGGGACTCTCAGGCCACATGCTGAGAATTCAAATAACTTTTTCTCCTTTCTCCCTCACCACTATATAGTCCAGGAATGGTGAACACTCAGGGAAATCTTTTGAGTGTTTATGAGTTTTGGGGTGTGTGAAGGGCAGTGAGGCCTGACAGAGTACCTTTTGTGTACATAGCAGACACTCTGAATATTTGTGGAATGGAAGAGTGTGCTGATGACGAGCAAACCCCAGGCTACCTGTAGCCACCATGTCTGGAGTTGGCCCAAAAAAGGTATTTGTAGTACATGTTCCCTTTGCCCAGGTAAGATGTCCCTGAACCAGCCAGGCAGCAAGGTGAGGGGAATAGGCTGAAATGGTGAAATGGGAAAGTTCAGAAGTCCTTCCTGGGAAAAATTAACACCTCTGGATATTAGTTTGCTCATATGCAAAATAGGCCATTCTCTCTCTTTCATTCTCTCTGTCTCTCCTTGTCTCTGTCTCTCTCTTTCTACACACACACACACCCATACACACCACATACACATTTATTCATTCACTTACTCAATAACATTTATTGAGGATCTGCTATGTACCAGGCACTGTTCTAGGCACTGAATGGTGAACAAAACAAACAAAAATCCTGTCCTCATGGAATAGATTTCCATAGGGAAGATACATGTTAAGCAAATGATTAAGTAGTACATATTATGTTAGTTCTAAGTGCTAATGAGAAAAAATACAGCAGGAAAGAGGAATAAGTATGTGTGTGGATAGTTAAAATTTTAAATTCCTATTTCCTGCTGTACTTCTCTCAGAAGGTTGCCATGGGGTTGAAATACTATAAAAGGCTGCAATACTTAGGAAGTTGTGAAGTTCTATTTAAATGTAATTTGCAGTTATTTTTGGAGGGATAATTTTCTCTTTGTCCTTATTTGCTGTTTCTTTCTCTGTCATCAGTGCAGCAAGAGTTCTGGTCTGGAGACAGGATATTTGGGTTCTAGGCATGGCCCTGGCATTACAGTTTCTTAAAATTCCAAATGTACAGAACTTTACATATTTTAAAGCACTTTTCTCAGAACTTGGTCTTGTGACTCTTAATCCTTTGTTCTTTCCATTCTCCCAGGAAGCTGTGAGAGCTAGGGTAAGTTGCTTTCCCTCTGAGAAGCGAAGTGTTCATCTTCTGTAAAATGGGAATGATTACCCCTCACCCCTTGACAGCCTTCTTGGGCTGTTATGAGGTGTAAACCATATAATGGGGATAAAAGGGCATTATATGTGATAAAATGAGCCTGTAAGGGCAGGTTGTCAGGGTCTGGAGAATTGCTATTCCTGCTTAAGTGAAGAGTATTGTACTTTGTAAACTGGGCATATGTGTGGATGGTGGAAGTTGAGACTTCAGGGATGGGTGCCACTTACTTTCCTTTCTGAGAAGCTGCTAAGGATGGTGGGGCATCACTGAGCCTCAGAACCTCCTAGAAATAGGAACTATTACATGGAAACACTTGGCATCTCACAATGGGGTGGCAACCAGTGGTAGAACACTTTTGGCTACTCTTTGTTAGAGAGGTGGGAACCAGGACTCATCTCCTGACAATTAATGTACAAATAACTCATGAAAAAAATATACAAATACCTCATGGCCTTTAAAGACCTTCACTTACCTTTTAGATGTGATCTCATTCAGGATGCTGTAGGTGGCAGTAGGGAGCCTTGAATAGGTAAAATCTCCATTTAGTACGCCCCCTAACCTTACTATAAACAATTCTTCACATTTTCTTATATTTATTTTCTTTTATTTTCAATTTTTATTTAAATTTTAGTTAATATCCAGCACAATATTGATTTCAGGAGTAGAATTCAGTGATTCATCACTTACATACAATACCCAGTGCTCATCACAACAAGTGTGCTATTCAATACCCATTATCCGTCTAGCCCATCCCCTACCCACCACCCTCCATCAACCCTCAGTTTGTTCCCTATCATTAAGAGACTCTTACAGTTTATTTCCCTCTGTCAATTTGTTTGTTTTTCCCCCTTCTCATATGGTCATCTGTTTTGGTTTTTAAATTCCGTATGTGAGTGAAATCGTATGATATTTGTCTTTCACTGACTGACTTATTTCACTTAGCATAATAAACTCTAACTCCATCCATGATATTGTAAATGGTAAGATTTCATTCTTTTTGATGGCTGAGTAATAGTCCATCATATATATCTTTGTTATCCATTCATTATTTGAAGGATATTTGGACTCTCTCCACAGTTTGGCTATTGCTGACAATGCTGTTATAAACATTGGGGTCCATGTACCCCATCAAATCTGTATTTTTTTATCCTTTGGGTAAATACCTGGTAGTGTAATTGCTGGGTAGTTCTATTTTGAGTTTTTTTTTTTTTTTATTTAAATTCAATTAGCCAACATATAGTACATCATTAGTTTTTGAGGAAACTCCATAGTGTTCTCCAGAGTGACTGCACTAGTTTCCATTTGCACCAACAGTGCAAGATGGTTCCAATTTCTCTGCATCCTCCCCAACACCTGTTGTTTCTTGTGTTGTTAATTTTAGCCATTCTGACAGGTATGAGGTGGTATCTCATTGTGGTTTTGATTCATATTTCCCTGATGACAAGTGATGATCAGCATCTTTTCATGTGTCTGTTAGCCATCTGGATGTCTTCTTTGGAAAAGTGTCTATTCAAGTCTTCTGCCCATTTCTTGATGGGATTCTTTGTTTTTTTGGGTATTGAATTTGATAAGTTCTTTATAGATCTTGGATAATAGCCCTTTATCTGATATGTCATTTGAAAATATCTTCTCCCATTCTGTAGATTGCCTTTTAGTTCTGTTGACTGTTTCCTTTGCTATGCAGAAGCTTTTTATCTTCATGAAGTCCCAGTAGTTCATTTTTTCCCCCTTACCATTGGTGACGTGTCTAGCAAGAAGTTGCTGTGGACAAAGTCGAAGAGGTTACTGCCAGTGTACTCCTCTAGAATTTTGATGAGTACCTGTCTCACATTTAGGTCTTTCACCCATTTTGAGTTTATTTTTCTGTATGGTGTAAGAAAATGGTCCAGTTTCATTCTACATGTGGCTGTCCAATTTTTCCAGCACCATTTATTGAAGAGATTTTTTTCATTGGATATTCTTTCCTGTTTTGTCAAGATTAGTTGACTACAGAGTTTAGGGTCCATTTCTGGGCTCTCTCTTCTGCTCCATTGATCCATGTGTCTGTTTTTGTGCCAGTACCATACTGTCTTGATGATTACAGCTTTGTAATATAGCTTGAAGTCTGGCACTGTGATGTCCCCAGTTTTGGTTTTCTTTTTCAACCAAGAAAACTTTGGATTCTTTCTCTGTCTATTTGGGGTCTTTCCTGGTTCTATACAAATATTAGTGTTATTTGTTCTAGCTCTGTGGAAAATGTCAATGGTATTTTGATAGGGATTGCACTGAATTTATAAATTGTTCTGGGTAGCATAGATATTTTAACAATATTTATTCTTCCAATCCATGAGCATGAGATGTTTTTCCATTTTTTTTTGCATCTTTCTCAATTTCTTTCATAAGTGCTCTGTAGTTTTTGCACTACAGATCTATTACCTCTTTGGTTACTGTTATTCTTAGGTATCTTATGGTTTCTGGTGCAATTATAAGTGGGAGTGATTCCTTAATTTCTCTTTCCTCAGTTACATTGTTAGTGTATAGAAATGCAACTGATTTCTGTGCATTGATTTTGTATTCTGCCTCATTGCTGAATTCCTGTATGAGTTCTAGCAATTTTGGGGTGGAGTCTTATGTGTTTTCAATATAAAGCATCATGTCATCTGTGAAGAGTGAGTTGGACTTCTTCTTTGCCAATTTGAATGCCTTTTATTTCTTTCTGTTGTCTGATTACTGAGGCTAGGACATCTAGTACTATGTTGAACAATAATGGTGAGAGTGGGCATCCCTGTCATGTTCCTGACCTTAAGGGAAAAGCTCTCGGTTTTTCCCCATTGAAAATTATATTTTCTGTGGGCTTTTCATAGATGGCTTTTATGATATTGAGGTATGTTCCCTCTATTCCTATATTTTGAAGAGTTTTAATCAGGAAAGGATGCTGTATTTTGTCAAATGCTTTTTCTGCATCAATTGAGAGGATCATATGGTTCTTGTCTTTTCTTTTGTTAATGTGATCTGTCATGCTGATTGAATTGTGAATGTTGAACCACCCTTGCATCCAAGTAATAAAACCCACCTGGTCGCAGTGAATAACCCTTTTAATGTACTGTTGGATCCTATTGACTAGGATTTGGTGAGAATTTTGGCATCCATGTTCATCAGGGATATTGGTCTGTAATTCTCCTTTTTGATGTGGTCTTTGTCTGGTTTGGGGATCAAGGTAATGCTGGCCTCATAAAACGAGTTCGTTTTTCCATTTCTATTTTTTGGAACAGCTTCAGTAGAATAGGTATGATTTCTTCTTTAAATGTTTGGTAGAATTCCCCTGGGAAGCCATCTGGCCCTGGACTCTTGATTTTTGGGAGGTTTTTGATTACTGTTTCAATTTCCTTGCTGGTTATTGGTCTGTTCAGATTGTCTATTTCTTCCTGTTTCAGGCTTGGTAGTTGATAAGTTTCCAGGAATGCATCCATTTCTTCCAGATGGCCTAGTTTGTTGGCATATAGCTGCTGGTAGTAAGTTCTAATAATTGTCTCTATTTCCTTGGTATTGGTCGTGATTTCTCCACTTTCATTCATGATTTTATTAATTTGGGTCCTTTGTCTTTTCTTTTGGATAAGTCTGGCCAGAGGTTTATCGACTTTAATTCTTTCAAAAAAATATCTTCTAGTTTCATTGATCTGTTCTATTGTTCTTCTAGTTTCTATTTCATTGATTTCTGCTCTAATTTTTATTATTTCTCTTCTCCTGCTTGGTCTAGCCTTTATTTGCTGTTCTTTCTCCAGATCCTTTAGCTGTAAGGTTAGCTTGTGCATTTGATTTTTTCTAACTTTTTGAGAGAGGCTTGGATGGCTATGTTATGTCCCTCTAAGGGCCACCTTTGCAGTATCCCATAGGTTTTGGATCGATGTGTTTTCATTTGCATTGGTTTGCATGATTTGTTTAAGTTCTTTGATTTCCTGGTTGACCCATTCATTCTTTTTTTTTTTTTTTAAAGATTTTATTTATTTATTTGAGATAGAATGAGAGAGAGAGAGAGCACATGAGAGGGGGGAGGGTCAGAGGGAGAAGCAGGCTCCCTGCCGAGCAGGGGGCCCGATGAGGGACTCGATGCAAGGACTCCAGGATCATGACCTGAGCCGAAGGCAGTCGCTTAACCAACTGAGCCACCCAGGCGCCCCGACCCATTCATTCTTTAGTAGGATGTTTTTTAACCTCCACATGTTTGCGTTCCTTTCAAATTTTTCCTTGTGGTTGAGTTCCCGTTTCAATGCACTGTGGTCTGAAAATATGCAGGGAATAATCTCAATCTTTTGGTATCAGTTCAGACCTGATTTGTGACCCAGTATGTGATTTATTCTGGAGAAAGTTCTGTGTACACTCAAAAAGTATGAGTATTCTGTTCTTTTAGGAAGGAATGTTCTTTATATATCTACAAAGAACATCTAGTCCAATGTGTCCTTCAAAGCTCTTGTTTCTTTGTTGATCTTCTGCTTAGATGATCTGTCCATTGCTGACAGTGGAGTGTTGACGTCTCCTATTATTAGTGTATTATTATCAATATGATTCTTTATTTTGGTTAATAGTTGGGTTATGTAGTTGGCTGCTCCCATGTTGGGGGCATAGATATTTACAGTGGTTAGATTTTCTTGTTGGATAGACCCTTTAAGTATGATACTGTGTTCCTCTACATCTCTTACTACAGTCTTTGGTTTAAAATTTAATATTTCTGATATGAGAATTGCTACCTTGGCTTTCTTTTGAGGTCTGTTGGCATGATAATTGGTTCTCCATCCCCTCACTTTCCATCTGGAGGTGTCTTTAGGTTCAAAATGAGTCTCTTGTAGACAGCATATGAATGGGTCCAGCTTTTTTTATCCAATCTTAAAGCCTGTGCAATTTGATGGGAGCATTCAGCCCATCCACATTGAGAGTAACTATTGAAAGATATGAATTTAGTGCCATCTTATTTCCTGTAAAGTCCCTGCTTCTATAGATTGTCTCTGTTAATTTCTCATCTATATTACTCTTGGGGTCTTTCTTTTTTTAGAATCCCCTTTAATTTTTCTTGCAGGGCTGGCTTGGTGGTCACATATTCTTTCAGTTTCTGCTGGTCCTGGAAGCTCTTTATCTCTCTGTCTGTTCTGAATGACAGCCTTGCTGGATAAAGTATTCTTGGCTGCATGTTCTTCTCATTTAGTACCCTGAATATGTCTTGCCTGTCTTTTCTGGCTTTCCAGGTCTCTGTAGATAAGTCTGATGTTATTCTGATGTTCCTCCCTCCTTATGTAAGAAATCTCTTCCCCTAGCTGCTCTCAGGATAGCTTTCTTGGCTTTAAGATTTGTAAGTTTCAGTATTATATGTTAGGGTGTTGATCTATTTTTATTGATTTTGGGAGTGGTCCCCTCTGTTTCTTGGACACAAATGCTTGTTTCCTTCTCCAGACTAGGGAAGTTCTCAGCTATGATTTGCTCAAATATACCTTCTAGTCCTCTTTCTCTCTCCACCCCCTCAGGGATTCCAATAATTCTGACGTTGGAATGTTTCATGACATCATTGATCTAAGTCTGTCCTCATGTGCTACTAGCTGCCTATCCCTATCTTACTCAGCTTCCTTCCTTTCTATCTGCTTATCTTCAAGGCATTAATTCATTCTTCTGCCTCATTTACCCTAGCTGTTAAGAGTATCCAGTTTGCCTGGTGATGGGTATTAAAGAGGGCACGTATTGAATGGATCACTGGGTGTTATATGCAAACAATGAATCATGGAACACTACATCAAAAACTAATGATATAATGTATGGTGATTAACATAACATAATAAAATTAAATTAAAAAAAAAGAGTATCCAGTTTAGACTGCATTTCATTCATAGCATTTTTAAGTTCAGTCTGATTAGATTTCATTTCTGCCCTAGAGATTCTATATTGTCACTAATGCTTTTTTCAAGGCTAGCTATTGAGTTCATGATTGCTACCCTGAAGTCTGTCTCTGACATCTTACTTATGTCCATATCCATTAGATCTGTGGCAGAGGACATTGTCTCTGGTTCTTTTCTTTGTTGGGAGTTCCTCCTCCTAGTCATTCTGTTGAGAGATGGTTGAGGGAATGTACAGAGTCCAAAATATCAACCACTACCCAAGCAAAATGCACCTTAGAAAAAATTCGAATTGGTCAAATGGTACCACAGATACGCCTCCAAATCCAAGATGATCCAAAGCAATAAAAAAGAAAGAAAAAAGAACAGGAAAAAAAAAAAAGAAAAGAAAAGGAGGGGTGGGAGAGACATTATAATCTCTCAGGCTGGACACAGCAGGATTATCTGCCTGTTCCTGCTTGATTTTTGGTCTCTGTGTTAGAAGACACTATATCCCAAAATTGCAAAGAAATCAGAACTTGATATATATCAAGATAAAATTGAATAGAGTGAAAAACGGGCTAGTATGGGGCATAAATCTGTAAAATATATATGTGAAAAAAAGAAAACTGAAGAAGTGAATTAAAAACATAGGTTGGGAAATAATCTATTTGAAACAGAAACAGGGTTAAAAAAAAGAATAAGAAAATAAACTAAAAAAGGAATGTAAAATTTTAGCCTGAAGTATAAGCAAGTCGTGAGGGAATTGGAGCTCCCTGTATTATTTTCCCCTGGTGCTGGAGTTTTACAGTCCTTAGGTAATAAGCTTATCATTCACTTGTTCTTGCAGTCTGTCTTCTGGGGGAGGGGCCTGCTGCTCAGCTTCTTGGTCTTTGCCTGGATGAAGTTGCCCCACCCCTTGTCAGGGGGATGGGCTTAATGTGAGCTGGTTGGCTGGTGGCTTTTGTTCCCTGGCGTCTTTCCACTTCTCTTTAGTGGGTCAGAGGAAACATGGCAGTGCAGGAATCTCTGGCCCAAAGTCAGTCGCAATGTCATGGTCCCCCCTCCCCAATAAATCCTCCAAGTCAATCTGTCTCCACTTCTGCGTGTACCAGACTCCACAGACACACGCAAATCGTGCCCACTGCACCTCTCCCAGGGGAGTTATGGGGACCCACCAGCATCTCTGTGCCTTGTAACTCCACAACTACCAGCGGCCGTGGGCTCACGCATGTGTATCCTCTTCCACAGCTCCTAGGTCCTGCTGGGTGCTACCCCAGCATCTCTTCATGGGCCACACTGCCCTGAGAGCTGTCCCTGTCATGGGCACAAGCCGTTCTATATCTCCCCCAGGATCTTAGACAGCCCGCGCCTTCTAGTCCTTTTCAGGGTGGTCAGGCAGATGGCTGTCTCCCTATTGGCTCTGCTCGTGGTTTATGGTGCCCAGAGTTGAAGTCCCCTCTGGGCTCGCTGACCATAACCAGTCTCCCCCCTCCACTTCGTGGGCACTCTATCAGTTCAGGCTCCCCCGTTCTTTCTGAATCTCCTGGAATCCTGAGACCACAATGATCCACCTAGAATTCTGCCCTATTTGCCCCCTGTGCCCTTTTCAGTAGGGGGTGCCTCTCCCTAGAATAGATTTCCAAGAGTCCCGATTTTTTTTGCTAGGGTGTTATATCACTTTCCTGCTGCCGGGTTATGGATATTATCTTTGGATATTTCCCCTGAAGATTCAAGGTTCTGCACCTCCTAGCTTGCAAAAAGTAGTAGTTTTTCTGCTTGTGGAGATCCAGATAAATCTTCTTATATCTCAGGTTGAATTCATGTGTGTTCAGAATGGTTTGATTGATATCCAGCTAAATGTGAGGGACCTGATGAAATGAGGTATGCTACTCAGCCACCATCTTGCCCCCCTCTGGGAGATTTTTGATTACTGTCTCAATTTCTTTGCTGATAAATGGTATGTTCGAATTTCTATTTCTTCCTGTCTCAGTTTTGATAGTTGGTACATTTCTAGGAACTCATCCATTTCTTGCAGATTTGCCAGGTTGGTGGCATATACTTTTTCATAGTATTCTCTTATAATTTTTGTACTTCTGTGATGTTGGTTGTGATCTCTTCGGTTTCATTCGTGATTTTATGTATTTGGGTCCTTTCTCTCTCTCTCTCTTTTTTTTTTTTTTGGTATGTCTGGCTAGGGGTTAATCAATTTTATTAATTCTTTCAAAGAACCAGCTCTTCATTTCATTGATCTGTTCTACTGTTTTGTTGTTGTTGCTGTTGTTGTTTCTATATTATTTATTTCTGCTCTAATCTTTATTTCCCTTTTTTGCTGGCCTTAGGCTTTATTTGTTGTTCCTTTTGTAGCTCCTTTAGGTGTAATATTATGTTGTGTATTTGAGACTTTTCTTGCTTCTTGAGGTAGGCTTGTATTGCAATATACTTTCCTCTTCAGACTGACTGCCTTTGCTGCATCCCAAAGGTTTTGGACTGTCATGTTTGCATTTTCATATGCTTCCATGTATTTTTTAAAATTTCTTCTGTAATTTCCTGGTTTACCCATTCTTTTTTTTTTTTTTTTTTTGTAGCATGTTCTTTAACCTTCATGTATTTTTGGTCTTTCCAGATTTTGTCTTGTGGTTGACTTCTAGTTTCACAGATTTTTGATCAGAAAAGATGCATAGTATGACTTCGATTTTTTGAATTTGTTGAGCCTTGTTTTGTGGGCTAATATGTGATCTGTTCTAGACAGTGTTCCACATGCACTTGAAAAGAATGTGTATTCTGCTGTTTTAGGATGGAATGTTCTGAATATATCTGCTAAATTCATCTGTTCCAGTGTGCCATTCAAAGCTGTTGTTTCCTTGTTGATTTTCTGTTTAGATAATCTGTACACTGATGTAAGTGGGGTGTTAAGGGCCTTACTATCATTGTACAATATATTATCAATTAGTTCCTTCATGTTTGTTACTAACTGTTTTATATATTTGGGTGCTCCCATGTGGGGTGCATAAATATTTAAAATTACTAGATCTTCTTGATGGATAGACCTTTAACTATGATATAATGCCCTTTTTCTTTTTTTTTTAATTTTTTATTGTTATGTTAATCCCCATACATTACATCATTAGTTTTAGATATAGTGTTCCATGATTCATTGTTTGTGCATAACACCCAGTGCTCCATGCAGAACGTGCCCTCCTCAATACCCATCACCAGGCTAACCCATCCTCCCACACCCCTCCCCTCTAGAACCCTCAGTTTGTTTTTCAGAGTCCATCGTCTCTCATGGTTCTTCTCCCCCTCCGATTTCCCCCCCTTCATTCTTCCCCTCCTGCTACATTCTTCTTCTTTTTATCTTTCTTAAGATATATTGCATTATTTGTTTCAGAGGTACAGATCTGAGATTTAACAGTCTTGCACAATTCACAGCGCTTACCAGAGCACATACCCTCCCCAGTGTCCATAACCCAGTCACCCCATCCCTCCCACCCCACCCCCCACTCCAGCAACCCTCACTTTGTTTCCTGAGATTAAGAATTCCTCATATCAGTGAGGTCATATGATACATGTCTTTCTCTGTTTGACTTATTTCGCTCAGCATAATACCCTCCAGTTCCATCCACATCGTTGCAAATGGCAAGATCTCATTCCTTTTGATGGCTGCATAATATTCCATTGTGTATATATACCACATCTTCTTTATCCATTCATCTGTTGATGGACATCTTAGCTCTTTCCACAGCTTGGCTATTGTGGACATTGCTGCTATAAACATCGGGGTGCATGTACCCTTTCGGGTCCCTACTTTTGTATCTTTGGGGTAAATACCCAGTAGTGCAATTGCTGGATCATATGGTAGCTCTATTTTCAACTTTTTGAGGAACCTCCATACTGTTTTCCAGAGTGGCTGCACCAGCTTGCATTCCCACCAACAGTGTAGGAGGGTTCCCCTTTCTCCGCATCCCTGCCAACATCTGTCATTTCCTGACTTGTTAATTTTAGCCATTCTGACTGGTGTGAGGTGGTATCTCATTGAGGTTTTGATTTGGATTTCCCTGATGCCGAGCGATATTGAACACTTTTTCATGTGTCTGTTGGCCATTTGGATGTCTTCTTTCGAAAAATGTCTGTTCATGTCTTCTGCCCATTTCTTGATTGGATTCTTTGTTCTTTGGGTGTTGAGTTTGATAAGTTCTTTATAGATTTTGGATACTAGCCCTTTATCTGATATGTCATTTGCAAATATCTTCTCCCATTCTGTCGGTTGTCTTTTGGTTTTGTTGACTGTTTCCTTTGCTTTGCAAAAGCTTTTTATCTTGATGAAGTCCCAATAGTTCATTTTGGCCCTTGCTTCCCTTGCCTTTGGCGATGTTTCTAGGAAGAAGTTGCTTTGGCTGAGGTCGAAGAGGTTGCTGCCTGTGTTCTCCTTTAGGATGATGATGGACTCCTGTCTCACATCGAGGTCTTTCAACCATTTGGAGTCTATTTTTGTGTGTGGTGTAAGGAAATGGTCCAGTTTCATTCTTCTGCATGTGGCTGTCCAATTTTCCCAACACCATTTGTTGAAGAGACTGTCTTTTTTCCATTGGACATTCTTTCCTGCTTTGTCAAAGATTAGTTGACCATATAGTTGAGGGTCCATTTCTGGGCTCTCTATTCTGTTCCATTGATCTATGTGTCTGTTTTTGTGCCAGTACCATACTGTCTTGATGATGACAGCTTTGTAGTAGAGCTGGAAATCCGGAATTGTGATGCCGCCAGCTTTGCTTTTCTTTTTCAACATTCCTCTGGCTATGCGGGGTCTTTTCTGGTTCCATACAAATTTTAGGATTATTTGTTCCATTTCTTTGAAAAAAGTGGATGGTATTGTGATGGGGATTGCATTGAATGTGTAGATTGCTCTAGGTAGGATTGACATCTTCACAATATTTGTTCTTCCAATCCATGAGCATGGAACGTTTTTCCATTTCTTTGGGTCTTCCTCAATTTCTTTCATGAGTATTGTATAGTTTTCTGAGTACAGATCCTTTGCCTCTTTGGTTAGATTTATTCCTAGGTATCTTACGGTTTTGGGTGCAATTGTAAATGGGGTCGACTCTTAATTTCTCTTTCTTCAATCTTGTTGTTGGTGTATAGGAATGCCACTGACTTCTGTGCATTGATTTTATATCCTGCCACTTGACTGAATTCCTGTATGAGTTCTAGCAGTTTTGGGGTGGAGTCTTTGGGATTTTCCACATAAAGTATCATATCATCTGCAAAAAGTGAGAGTTTGACTTCTTCTTTGCCGATTTGGATGCCTTTTATTTCTTTTTGTTGTCTGATTGCTGTGGCTAGGACTTCCAATACTATGTTGAATAGCAGTGGTGATAGTGTACATCCCTGCCGCGTTCCTGACCTTAGGGGGAAAGCTCTCAGTTTTTCCCCATTGAGAATGATATTTGCTGTAGGTTTTTCATAGATGGCTTTTATGATATTGAGGTATGTACCTTCTATCCCTATACTCTTAAGAGTTTTGATCCAGAAAGGATGCTGTACTTTGTCAAATGCTTTTTCTGCATCTATTGAGAGGATCATATGATTCTTGTTCTTTCTTTTGTTAATGTATTGTATCACGTTGATTGATTTGCGGATGTTGAACCAACCTTGCAGCCCAGGGATAAATCCCACTTGGTCGTGGTGAATAATCCTTTTAATGTACTGTTGGATCCTATTGGCTAGTATTTTGGTGAGAATTTTTGCATCCATGTTCATCAGGGATATTGGTCTGTAATTCTCCTTTTTGATGGGGTCTTTGTCTGGTTTTGGGATCAAGGTAATGCTGGCCTCATAAAATGAGTTTGGAAGTTTTCCTTCCATTTCTATTTTTTGGAACAGTTTCAGAATAGGTATTAATTCTTCTTGAAATGTTTGGTAGAATTCCCCTGGGAAGCCATCTGGCCCTGCGCTTTTGTGTTTTGGGAGATTTTTGATGACTGCTTCAATTTCCTTAGTGGTTATAGGTCTGTTCAGGTTTTCTATTTCTTCCTGGTTCAGTTTTGGTAGTTGATACATCTCTAGGAATGCATCCATTTCTTCCAGGTTATCTAATTTGCTGGCATAGAGTAGCTCATAATATGTTCTTATAATTGTTTGTATTTCTTTGGTGTTGGTTGTGATTTCTCCTCTTTCATTCATGATTTTGTTGATTTGGGTCATTTCTCTTTTCTTTTTGATAAGTCTGGCCAGGGGTTTATCAATCTTGTTAATTCTTTCAAAGAACCAGCTCCTAGTTTCGTTGATCTGTTCTACTGTTCTTTTGGTTTCTATTTCATTGATTTCTGCTCTGATCTTTATTATTTCTCTTCTCCTGCTGGGTTTAGGCTTTATTTGCTGTTCTTTCTCCAGCTCCTTTAGGTGTAGGGTTAGGTTGTATACTTGAGACCTTTCTTGTTTCTTGAGAAAGGCTTGTATTGCTATATACTTTCCTCTTAGGACTGCCTTTGCTGTATCCCAAAGATTTTGAATAGTTGTGTTTTCATTTTCATTGGTTTCCATGAATTTTTTTAATTCTTCTTTAATTTCCTGGTTGACCCATTCATTCTTCAGTAGGATGCTCTTTAGCCTCCATGTATTTGAGTTCATTCTGACTTTCCTCTTGTGATTGAGTTCTAGTTTCAAAGCATTGTGGTCTGAAAATATGCAGGGAATGATCCCAATTTTTGGTACCGGTTGAGACCTGATTTATGACCTAGGATGTGATTTATTCTGGAGAATGTTCCATGGGCACTAGAGAAGAATCTGTATTCCGTTGCTTTGGGATGGAATGTTCTGAATATGTCTGTGAAGTCCATTTGGTCCAGTGTGTCATTTAAAGTCTTTATTTCCTTGTTGATCTTTTGCTTAGACGATCTGTCCATTTCAGTGAGCAGGGTGTTAAAGTCCCCCACTATTATTGTATTGTTGTCAATGTGTTTCCTTGCTTTTGTTATTAATTGCCTTATATAATTGGCTGCTCCCATGTTAGGGGCATAGATATTTACAATTGTTAGATCTTCTTGTTGGATAGACCCTTTAAGTAGGATATAGTGTCCTTCCTCATCTCTTATTACAGTCTTTGGTTTAAAATCTAATTTGTCTGATATAAGGATTGCCACCCCAGCTTTCTTTTGGTGTCCATTAGCATGGTAAATGGTTTTCCACCCCCTCACTTTCAATCTGGGGGTGTCTTTGGTTCTAAAATGAGTCTCTTGCAGACAGCATATCGATGGGTCTTGTTTTTTTTATCCAATCTGATAGCCCGTGTCTTTTGATTGGGGCATTTAGCCCATTTACATTCAGGGTAACTATTGAAAGATAGGAATTTAGTGCGATTGTATTGCCTGTAAAGTGACTGTTACTGTATATTGTTTGTGTTCCTTTCTGGTCTATGTTGCTTTTAGGCTCTCTCTTTGCTTAGAGGACCCCTTTCAAGATTTCTTGTAGGGCTGATTTCGTGTTTGCAAATTCCTTTAGTTTTTGTTTGTCCTGGAAGCTTTTTATCTCTCCTTCTATTTTCAATGACAGCCTAGCTGGATATAGTATTCTTGGCTGCATATTTTTCTCATTTAGTGCTCTGAATATGTCCTGCCAGTCCTTTCTGGCCTGCCAGGTCTCTGTGGATAAGTCTGTTGCCAATCTAATGTTTCTACCATTGTAGGTTACATATCTCTTCTCCCGAGCTGCTTTCAGGATTTTCTCTTTGTCTCTGAGACTCGTAAGTTTTACTATTAGATTTTGGGGTGTTGACCTATTTTTATTGATTTTGAGAGTGGTTCTCTGTGCTTCCTGGATTTTGATGCCTGTTTCCTTCCCCAAATTAGGGAAGTTCTCTGCTATAATTTGCTCTATTATACCTTCTGCCCCTCTCTCTCTTTCTTCTTCTTCTGGGATCCCAATTATTCTAATGTTGTTTCGTCTTATGGTATCGTTTATCTCTCGAATTCTGCCCTCGTGATCTAGTAGTTGTTTATCTCTCTTTTTCTCAGCTTCTTTATTTTCCATCATTTGGTCTTCTATCTCACTGATTCTTTCTTCTGCCTCATTTATCCTAGCAGTTAGCGCCCCCATATTTGATTGCACCTCATTAATAGCCTTTTTGATTTCTACTTGGTTAGATTTTAGTTCTTTTACTTCTCCAGAAAGGGTTTCTCTAATAACTTCCATGCTTTTTTCAAGCCCAGCTAGTATCTTTAAAGTGATGTTTCTGAACTCTAGATCTGACATCGTACTAATGTCCGTATTGAGTAGGTCCCTGGCAGTCGGTACTACCTCTTGTTCTTTTTGTTGAGGTGATTTTTTCTGTCTTGTCATTTTGTGCAGAGGAGAATAGATTAATGGGAGAACAAAATGCTAGCAGGGTAACAACGTCCCCAGAAAATATACTCTAAACAAATCAGAAAAGACCTGAAGCAGTGGGAAAAGAAAGGGAAAGAGAGAAAAAAGAAAAAGAAAGAAATAAAGGAAAAAGATAAAGATAAAGTTAAAGATAAAAACAAACAAAAACAGAACAAAACAAAACAAAACAAAAACAGAATGTGATCAAATATGATCAGGCTGGTTTATAGATCAGTGCCACACACTAGATTTTGGGTGTATTTTGGTCTGTTAAAAGAAAGTGCCTCCCAAAATTTTAAAGAAAGAAAAACGTATATATGTACAAAAATAAGGGTTGATATGATGAAGGGATGGAATATGATTGTAAAGATGGAAATTATAAAAAATTTTATAAAAGGAATTGATAAGTTGTTTGAAAAAAGAAAGAAGAGGATTTAAAAAAAAAAGAAAGAAAAAAGGGAGAGAATGTGATCAGGCAGGGGAGTAGAAAAAAAACATACACTAGAGATTTAGAGTATATTTTGATCTGTTAGAAGAAAGTATCTCAAAATTTTAAAGAGAGAACAACTTATATATATATGCCAAAAATACGGGTAACTACTATGAAGGGATAGAATATGACTCTAAAAATGAAAAATAAAATTTTTTTTTTTAAAAAAGGGATTGATAAGATGTTGGTTGAAAAAGGGAAAAAGAAAAATTCAAAAAAAAAAAAGAAAAAAGAAAAAAAGACAGTTAAAAAAAATAATTAACTTTGAAAGACTAAAGAATCATGGTAAAAAAGCCATGAATTCTATGTGCAGTATTCCCCTAGCGCTGGAGTTCTGCCGTTCTCACTGATCGGTAAACCTGGTCTTGGCTGGCTGTTCTCGCTGATCTTCTGGGGGAGGGGCCTGTTGCCATGGTTCCCAAATGTCTTTGCCGGAGGCGGAATTGCCCCGCCCTTGCCTGGTCTGGGCTAAGTAATCTGCTCAGGTTTGCTCTCCGGAGCTTTTGTTCCCTGCAAGCTTTCCGTACAGCTTTGGAGGCGGAGAGTGAAAATGGCGGCCTCCCAGTCTCCGCCCCGGCGGAGCCGAGAACTCGGGCCCCGCTCCTCAGTGCGCCCCCAGAGAAAAGCAGTCAGTCACTCCCGTCTCCCCGGTCTCCGGCCGCACTCCGTGCTCACCCGGCCTGTGACCGCGCGTTTCTATCTCTGGCACCCAACCCCGGGTGGAGTCTCCAAACCCAGCAGATCCCCGTGGTGCGCTCCCGCAGCTCTCCTCCCGGGGGAAGAAGGTGAGTCTCCCCGGATCTGCCACTTGTTGGGTCCCTGCTGGAGGAGCAGTGGCCCGACTGTGCCGCGGATCACCGTTTATGGCAACCCCGAGCTGAGAGCCCGCGCCTCGGCTCCGTCTCTGCAGCCGGCTTCCCTGCTCCGATACCTGGGAGCTCTGCCGCACTCAGGCACCCCCGGTCTTTCTGTGACCCCGAGGGTCCTGAGACCACACTGTCCCGCGAGGTTTCCACCCCCCACTTAGCCACCAGAGTGACGTCCCTCAGCGGAGCAGACTTCTAAAAGTTCCGATTTTGTGCTCCGGGGCTCTATCACTTGCCAGAAGCGGCCGATGGAGGCCCCTCCCCCGCCGTCTATCCTCCCGAATATCGCCTCGGATTCACTTCTCCGCACGTCCTACCTTCCAGAAAGTGGTCGCTCTTCTGTTCAGAGAGTTGTTGCTCTTCTTTTCTTCGATCTCCTGTTGAGTTTGTAGGTGTTCAGAATGGTTTGATCCCTATCCAGCTGAATTCCTGAGAGGAGACGAAATCCAGGTCTCCTACTCCTCCGCCATCTTGCTCCGCCCCCCCCCCATATAATGCCCTTTTTCATCTCTTGTTCCAGTCTTTGTTTTAAAATCTAGTTTGTCTGATATAAGTATGGGTACTCCAGCTTTCTTTTGACTCCATTAGCATGATAGATCATTCTCTAGCCCCTCACTTTCAATCTGTAGGTGTCTTTAGTTCTAAAATGAGTCTCTTGTATGTAGCATATAGATGGATCTTTTTTTTTTTTTTAAATCCATTCCGATACTCTATGTCTTTTGATTAGAGCATTTAGTCTATTTACTCTCAGAGTGATTATTGAAATATATGAATTTAGTGCCATTGTATTACCTATAAAGTTGGTGTTTCCGGTGATGTCCTCCAGTCCTTTCTAGTCTTTGTTGCTTTTGGTATTTCTTTTCTCCACTCAAAGAGTCCCACTTATAATTTCTTGCAAGGCTTTTTACTGGTCACAAACTCCTTTAGTTTTTGTTTGTCTGGGATACTCTTTCTCTCTCCTGTATTCTGAATGACAGCTTTGCTGGATAAAGAATTCTTGGCTGCATATTTTTCCTATATAGCATGTTGAATATATCATGGCACTTTCTTCTGGCTTGCCAAGTTTTTGTGGACAGATTTGCTGTGAATCTGATCTCTCTTCCCTTGTAGGTTAAGGACTTTTTTCCCTTTCTGCTTTCGGGATTCTTTCCTTTGCTGTGTATTTTGTTAATTTGACTCTGATATGCTTTTGCAATGCTTGGTTTTTGTTGAATTTAATGGGAGTTATCTGTGCTTCTTGAATTTTGATATGTGTGTCCTTCCCCAGATTAGGGGAGCTTTCAGCCGTAATTTTCTCAAATAAACCTTCTGCCACTTTTTCTCTTTCTTCACCTTCTGGGACTCTTATAGTACGAATGTTATGTTTTAATATGTCACTGAGTTCCCTATGTCTACTTTCGTGATTTATTACCTTTCTTTCCATCTTCCTTTCAGCTTCATTATTTTCCATAATTTTATCTTCACTTTCACTGATTCATTCCTCTACTTCATCCATCCTCATTGTTTTGGTGTACATTTGTGATTGCATCTCAGTTATAGCATTTTTAATTTTAGCTTAATGTAGTTTTAGTTCTTCTATCTCTGCAGTAGGATTCTTTAGTGTCTTCCATTCTTTTTTCAAGCCCAGCTAGTATCATTATAATTGTTGTTTTATTTTTTTATTTTTTTTAAATTTTATTACGTTATGTTAGTCACTATACAATACATCATTAGTTTTTGATGTGGTGATCCATGAACCATTGTTTTCGAATAACACCCAGTGCTTCATGCATCACGTGCCCTCCTAAATACCCATCACCGAGCTAACCAATTCCCCCTCACCCCTTCCCCTTAAACCCTGTTTGTTTCTTAGAGTCCACAGTCTCTCATGGTTCATCTCTCCCTCTGATTCCCCCCCTTCATTTTTCCCTTCCTGCTCCTAATGTCCTCCATGCTATTCCTTATTTTCCACAAAGAAGTGAAACCATATGATAATTGACTTCCTCTGCTTGACTTATTTCACTTAGCATAATCTCCTCCAGTCCCATCCATGTTGATGTAAAAGTTGGGTATTCATCCTTTCTGATGGCGAAGTACTGTTCCTTTGTATATATGGACCACATTTCCTTATCCATTCATCTGTTGAAGGGCATCTCAGCTCTTTCCACAGTTTAGCTATTGCGGACATTGCTGCTATGAACATTGGGGTGCATACGGCCCTTCTTTTCACAACATCTGTCTTTGGGGTAAATACCCAGTAGTGCAATTGCTGGGTCATAGGGTAGCTCTATTTTTATTTTTATTTATTTGTTTTTTAAAATTTTATTATGTTATGTTAGTCACCATATAATACATCATTAGTTTTTGATGTGGTGATCCATGATCCATTGCTTTCGTATAACACCCAGTGCTCCATGCAGTACCTGCCCTCCTTACTACCCATCACAGGGCTAACCAATCCCCCCTCTCCCCTCCCCTCTAAAACCCTGTTTGTCTCTCAGAGTCCATAGTCTCTCATGGTTCATCTCTCCCTCCAATTCCCCCCCTCTCATTTTTCCCTTCCTTCTACTAATGTCCTCCATGCTATTCCTTATGTTCCATGAATAAGTGAAACCATATGATAATTGACTTTCTCTGCTTGACTTATTTCACTTAGCATAATCTCCTCCAGTCCCATCCATGTTGATGTAAAAGTTGGGTATTCATCCTTTCTGATGGCTGAGTAATATTCCATTATATATATGGACCACATCCTCTTTATCCATTTATCTGTTGAAGGGCATCTCGGCTCTTTCCACAGTGTGGCTATTGCGGATATTGCTGCTATGAACATTGGGGTGTATATGGCCCTTCTTTTCACTACATCTGTGTCTTGGGGGTAAATACCCAGAAGTGCAATTTGCTAGGTCATAGGGTAGCTCTATTTTTAAATTTTTGAGGCAACTCCACACTGCTTTCCAAAGTGGCTGTAACACCTTGCATTCCCACCAACAGTGTAAGAGGGTTCCCCTTTCTCCACAACCTCTCCAACATTTGCTGTTTCTTTCCCTGTCCACGTTTGCCATTCTAACTGGTGTAAGGTGGTATCTCAATGTGGTCTTGATTTGAATTTCCCTGATGGCTAATGATGATGAACATTTTTTCATGTGTCTGTTAGCCATTTGTATGTGTTCTTCAGAGAAGTGTCTTTTCATCTCTTATGCCCACTTTTTGACTGGATTATTTGTTTTTTGGGTGTTGAGTTTGAGAAGTTCTTTATAGATCTTGGATGCCAGCCCTTTATCTGTAGTGTCATTTGCAAATATCTTCTCCCATTCTGTGGGTTGCCTCTTTGTTTTGTTGACTGTTTCCTTTGCTGTACAGAAGCTTTTTATCTGGTGAAGTCCCAAAAGTTCATTTTTGCTTTTGTTTCACTAGCTTTTGGAGATGTATCTTGAAAGAAGTTGCTGTGGCCGATGTCAAAGAGGTTACTGCCTATGTTCTCCTCTAGGATTTTGATGGATTCCTGTCTCACATTGAGGTCTTTCATCCACTTTGAGTTTATCTTTGTGAATGGTGTTAGAGAATGGTAGATTTTCATTCCTCTGCATGTGGCTGTCCAATTTTCCCAGCACCATTTATTGAAGAGACTGTCTTTTTTCCATTGCATGTTTTTTCCTGCTTTGTCGAAGATTATTTGATCATAGAGTTGAGGGTCCTTTTCTGGGTTCTCTATTCTGTTCCCTTGGTGTATGTGTCTGTTTTAGTGCCAGTACCATGCTGTCTTGGTGATCACAGCTTTGTAATACAGCTTGAAATCGGGCAACGTGATGTCCCCAGCTTTGTTGTTCTTTTTCAAAATTTCCTTGGTGATTTGGAGTCTTTTCTGATTCCATACAAATTTTAGGATCGTTTGTTCCAGCACTTTGAAAAATCTCATTGGAATTTTGATCGGGATGGCATTGAAGGTATAGATTGCTCTGGGTAGCATAGACATTTTAACAATGTTTATTCTTCCGATCCATGAACATGGAATATTTTTCCATCTTTTTATGTCTTCTTCAATTTCTTTCATGAGTGTTCTGTAGTTCCTAGAGTAGAGATCCTTTACCTCTTTGGTTAGGTTTATTCCGAGTTATCTTATGGTTTTTGGTGCTATTGTAAATGGAATCATTTCTCTAATTTCTCTTTCTACAGTTGCATTGTTAGTGTATAAGGAAGCAACTGATTTCTGTGCATTGATTTTGTATCCTGCCACATTACTGAATTGCTGGATGAGTTCTAGTAATTTGGGGGTGGAGTCTTTTGGGTTTTCCACATAAAGTATCATGTTGTCTGCGAAAAGAGAGAGTTTGACTTCTTCTTTGCCAATCTGAATACCTTTGATTTCTTTTTGATGTCTGATTGCTGTTGCTAGGACTTCTAGTACTGTGTTGAACAATAGTGGCGAGAGTGGGCATCCTTGACATGATACTGATCTTAAGGGAAAGGCTCTCAGCTTTTCCCCATTGAGGATGATATTCACTGTGGGTTTTTCATGGATGGATTTTATGAACTTGAGGAATGTTCCCTCTATCCCTATACTCTGAAGAGTTTTACTCACGAAAGGATGTTGTATTTTGTCAAATGTTTTTTCTGCATCAATTGAGAGGACCATATGGTTCTTCTCCCTCCTCTTATTAATGTGTTCTGTCCCACTGATTGATTTACGAATTCTGAACCACGCTTGCATCCCGGGGATAAATCCCACTTGGTCATGGTGGATGATCCTTTTAATGTACAGTTGGATCCTATTAGCTAGGATTTTTTTGAGGATTTTTGAATTGATATTCATCAGGGATATCAGTCTGAAATTCTCCTTTTTGATGGGGTCTTTGCCTGGTTTGGGGATTAAGGTAATGCTGGCCTCATAGAATGAATCTGGAAGCTTTCCTTCTGTTTCTATTTTTTGAAACAGCTTCAGTAGAATAGGTATTATTTCTTCTTTGAATGTTTGGTAGAATTCCACAGGGAATCCATCAGGCCCTGGACTCTTGTTTTTTGGGAGGTTTTTGATCACTGCTTCAATCTTGTTACTGGTTATTGGCCTATTCAGGTTGTCAATTTCTTCCTGTTTCAGTCTTGGCAGCTTATAGGTTTCCAGGAAGGCCTCCATTTCATCCAGATTGCTCAGTTCCTTGGCATATAGTTGTTGATATAATTTCTAATAATGGTTTCTATTTCCTTGGTGATATTCATGATCTCTCCCTTTTCATTCATAATTTTATTAATTTGGGTCCTTTATCTTTTCTTTTGGATAAGTCTGGTCAGTGGTTTATCGATCTTATTAATTCTTTCAAAGAACCAACTTCTAGTTTCGTTGATATGATCTACTGTGTTTCTGGTTTCTAATTCATTGATCTCTGGTATATTTTTAATTATTTCTCTTCTAATTCGTGGCTTAGGCATCGTTTTTGCTTTTTCTCTAGTTCTTTAAGGTGTAGAGTTAGTTGGTGAATTCGGGATTTTTCTATTTTTTTGAGTGAGGCTTGGATGGCTATGAATTTCCCACTTAGCACCGCCTTTGCAGTATGCCATAGGTTTTGGACTGATGTGTTTTCATTCTCATTGATTTCCATGAATTGTTTAAGTTCTTCTTTGATTTCCTGGTTGACCCAAACATTCTTGAGCAGAGTGGTCTTTAGCTTCCAAGTGTTTGAATTTCTTCCAAAGTTTTTCTTGTGATTGAGTTCCAGTTTTAAAGCATTGTGGTCTGAGAATATACAGGGAATAATTTCAATCTTTTGGTATCGGTTGAGACCTGATTCGTGACCCAGTATTTGGTCTAGTCTGGAGAAAGTTCCATGTGTGCTTGAGAAGAATGTGTATTCTGTGTTTTAGTGTGGAATGTTTAGTATATATCTATGAGGTCCATCTGGTCCAGTGTGTCATTCAAAGCTCTTTTTTCGTTGTTGATTTTCTGCTTAGATGATCTGTCCATTGCTGAGAGTGGAGTATTGAGGTCTCCTACAATTAACGTGTTGTTATCAATATGACTCTTTATTTTGGTTAACAGTTGGCTTATGTAGATGGCTGCTTCCATGTTGGGGGCATAGATATTTACAACTGTTAGATCTTGTTGGATAGACCCTTTAAGGATGATATAGTGTCCTTCTGTGTCTCTAACTACAGACTTCAGTTTTAAATCTAATTTGTCTGATATAAGAATTGCTACCCCAGCTTTCTTTGGAGGTCCACTGGCAAGGAAGATGGATCTCCATCCCTTTACTTTCAGTCTGGATGTATCTTTAGGTTCAAAATGAATCTCTTGTAGGCAGCATATGGATGGGTCCTGTCTCTTTATCCAATCTGCAACCCTGTGCTGCTGTTTTATGGGAGCATTTAGGCCATTCACGTTGAGAGTGATTATTGAAAGATATGAATTAATTGTCATCATGTTGCCTGTGAAGACGTTGTTTTTATAGATTGTCCCTGCAAATTTCTGTTGTATATCTCTCTTGGTGTCTTTCTCCTTTTATAGAAGCCCCCTTAATATTTCTTGCAGGGCCGGCTTAGTGGTCACATATTCTTTCAGTTTCTGCTGGTCTTGGAAGCTCTGCATCTCTCCATCCATTCTAAATGAAAGCCTTGCCGTATAAAGTATTCTTGACTGCTTGTTCTTCTCATTGAGTACCCTGAATATGTCTTTCCAGGCTTTTCTGGCTTGCCAGGTCTCTGTGGATAGGTCTGATGTGATTCTGATGTTCCTCCCTCTGTACGTAAGGAATCTCTTCCCCCTAACTGCCCTTAAGATGGTTTCCTTGGTTCTAAGACTTGCAAGTTTTCCTATTACATGCCTGGGCGTTGGTCTGTTTTCCTTGATCTTAGGAGGGGTCCTCTCTGCCTCTAGGACATGAACGTTTGTTTCATTCCCCAGATTAGGGAAGTTCTCAGCTACGATTTGCTCAAATACATCTTCTAGTCCTCTCTCTCTCTCCACTCCTTCCAGGATTCCAATTATTCTGACATTGGAATGCTCCATGGTGTCACTTATTTCTCTGATTCTATTTTCATGGATTCTGAGTTGTTTTTCCCCGGCCTCCTCTTTTTCCCTTTTTATCTATTAAATTGTCTTCCAGGTCGCTTATTCGTTCTTCTGCCTCACTTACCCTAGCTATTAGATTATCTAGATTAGATTGGATCTCACTGATAGCATTTTTAAGTTCTGCCAATTCAGCTTTTATTTCTGCCCTTAGAGAGTCTATGTTGCCATTAATTGATTTCTCCATTCTAGCTATTGTCTTCAGAATTGCTATCCTGAATTCCATCTCCGACATCTTGGTTATATCTGCATCCATTTGTAAATCTGCAGCATAAGTCATAATCTCTGAGTCTTTTCTATTTGGGGGGTTCCTCTTCCTAGTCATTCTGTTGATGGGTCATTGAGGGAATGTATAGACTCCAAATTATTGACCAGAACCCAAGCACGGTGCACCTGTGTTCTAGGGACCTTAGGGTTGCTGGCCTCTTGTTCTCCCAGCCTGTCTTCTGTGGGGAGTGGCCTGTTGCACTGTTAATCAGGCAATGCTGTTTAGGCAGAGTTGCCCTGCCCCCTGTGGTGGGGGATGGGCTCAGTGGAAACCGGTTTTGGGGGGCTTTTTTTCTCTGGGGGCTTTCCCTGGCAGCCTTCCGTGTCTCTTTGGAGAGTCAGAGCAGAAGAGACCGTTTCCAGCTCTGTTCCTCAGAGCAGAGAGTCCACAGTCTGTTCTTCAGTGAGCCCTCCAGGCTACACTATCTCCGTTTCTGTCTGTGCTGCTATAAACTGCAGTGTCCTGGATTGTGCGCCCCTCCGCAGTGCTCCCCGTCCTTGCCTCCAGGTCAGGGCACGTCTGTGCCATTTGTGCTTCTAAAATTGCCAGCCGCCCCCAGTTCCCATGCGCAGTCCCGCCGCTCTGGTTTCTGTCCAGGGTGCTGCCCTAAAGTCCTTTCCCCGCTGCTATCAGTCTGCGAGTCTGTTCCCTGTCCCCAGCGTGGGAGGCTATCATTCACCAGCAGTGTAGGATCCCCATGGCCAGGCTCCCTCCCGCTGCCATTTATCCTCCAATATCTTCCCTTGGAATCATGGTTCCCCGCTTTGTACCTCGAAACCAACCGCCTGTGATATTCTGTTTGTAGAAATCCAGATCTTCTTACATCAGGCTGATTTCATGGGTGTTCAGAGTGGTTTGGTAGATATCCAGCTCAGTTCCAGGGATTGGTTGGAATAGGGTCCTCTGCCATCTTTTCCTCGAGCAATAATTAAAAAATTTTAAAAAGTAAATAGGAAGCTAGATCCTATTTCCCCTAGAGCTGAAGTTTTGCAGCACTCTATGATCAGTAGACTTGGTGTGAGTGAGTTGTTTGTAATTTTCGGGGCAAGGGTCTATCGAGCTGATTCTCAGGTGGACTTGCTATAGTGGAAATGCGCCTCCAGGGTGCTGCAGAGTGGGGTTTGGTGTAAGTGGCTCCATCCTTCACTAGGTAGTGCTGTTGTGCTCTATGATGGCTTTCAGCACTGAGGAGCAGGATGAAAATGGCGGTGCCCAACTCTCTAGTTCCAGTGCTGAGATTTTGTCCTCTCCACTCTTCACGGAACCCTCACAGAAGAGCAGTCAATCACCCCTCTTATGTCCCTGTTTTCTGTCAGAACCCTTTGTTCACCCTGCCTGTGTCCAAACTTTTTTTTTTTTTAATCTCAGTCATGTGACTGAGTTTCAAAACTCCAAATTTTAGGGACTTCCATGGTGTGGACCCACAGTGATCCTCTGGGGGAATGTCTTGCCATGCGTTTGCAATTTGCCAGCCTATCTTAGAAAAGCAGTCATGTGACTGCACAGTAGTTCAGTTTATGGCAAAACAGAGCAGAAAGCCAGCACCAAGACTTGCTGCTCTCAGCTAGCATCCCCATTCCTATGTCTGGGAACAGCACATTGACACCACCCATTCTTCTTGTGATCCAGGGGATCCTCAGACCATGCTGTGACTCCTGGGATTCTGCCCTGCTTTGCCACATGAGCACCTTTAAGCCAGGTGTATCTCCCATGGTAGCAGACTTCTAAAAGTTCAGATTTTATGCTCTGCTGTATATAACACTTGGCAGTAGTCTCCGTAAGCAGGGCTCCCTCCCCACCATAATACCCACAGTTATATCTCCCCCAGCTCAACCCTTTGCAACTCTTACTTTCCAAAAGGTCGTTGATTTTCTACTGTAGACTTGCTGTTTTTGTTCTCTCAGACCTCTGATTGATTTTTTGAGTGTTCAGAATGATTTGATAATTATCAGCTGTATTCAGGAGATGAGACAAGCTTAGGGTCCCCGAGCCCCTACTCCTCCACCATCTTAACTCCTCTCTCCAATTCTTCATATTTTCAACAAATTTTTACTCCATAGAGCACTTTCAGATTCTTTATTTCATCATCTCTTCAGTAGGCATTATTTGTTTCTTCTATTTATAAATGTGGAAACTGAGACTCAAAGAGTAAATGATTTGTCTAAAATTAAGGGCAGAGATAGTACTCAAACCTTCAAATTATAGTATTTGTTAGTATTTACTCTGCATTATTATGTGCCAGGGATTTTTTAATTGCTTTGCACGTATTCACTCTTTAAACCCTCATCAACAACTCTATAAATCTGTGTTTCACAGATGAGGAAACTAGGGTAGTGAGTGTAAGGGCTTGCTCTGAGTGAAGGACATTATACCATTCTCTACATTTTCAAGATGAGAAAAGTGAAGCTCAGAGACATTAAGTAGAGAGAGAGGGAGAGATGGCAGCAGAATAGGAGGACCCTAGTCTCACCTCATCAAATGAATACAACTAGATAACAATCAAATCATTGTAAATACCCCAGAAATTGACCTGAAGATTGGTAGAACAAACTCCACAACTAAAGGTAGAGAACAGACCATATTGAAAAAGACAGGAAATGCAGAGATATGGTTTGGGAGAATAACAAATCATTGTTGCTACAGTGGGGAGCGAATTACATTGCAGAAAAGGGCAAGAGATAGACTAGCACACAGGGGAGGACATGGATGATGATTCACCATAGCAATTGGCTTGGAAAGTGAGAGGGGCTGAATTTGGTCAGTTCTTGCAACCTGCAGGGCATAAAGCCTGGAGTTCTAAAGGTCAGCAGGCTTGGCTTGGGGAGAGCCTGGAGGGCATTGGGGCTGCTCTTGGAGAGAAAGCAGTGCAAACAGCCTGCATACATACAGCTTGAAAATAGCAATTTGAAGAGCATCTGGGCCACACAGTGGAGAGGTTTCTGCTCATCTTGGAGTGTGTCCCAGAGTGCCAGTATTTACAGAAAGGCCCTTCTGGGAACAAAGAAACTGGCCTGCGCCACTTCCCACCCCTACACCTTAGCAAGCACAGGGCCACCTGTGGGAAACAATGCAGCAGTGACACTCACTACCTAACTTGCTCACACCAAGCCCTACCCCTGCCCCCATACACTGGTGGAACTGCCCTTCCCAGTCACACTTGCCTCAGTCTCAGTGCAGGGGCTCTCTCCCCCAGAAGACCATCTCAAAACCCTGCTTATACTGCATTTCCTGATGTGGGAGTTTAGCGGAGCCATGGTTCTGGCGGTGGTAGCAACAGGTTTCATTTCACAAGCAGACTAGAGTACACCTAGTTAAAACTCACCACATTTGGGCCAGGGACCAAACACTGCCCATAACAGGCAAAGAGAGCCTCTGCAGACAACTGGCCTGAAGGATAATATGGCCAGAACACAATAGCAGAGCACATGCAGCACACATTGGAGTCACTCCTGAAAGCACCAGGCCCTGGGGAACATGGGACACTACACTTCAAGGCATTATAAGATGCTTCTTCATAAGGCCATTATACTCAAGAAGAGGAGACCTAGCTGCCTATCCTAACACAGAGATTTAGACAAAATGAGAAGACAGAGGAATTTGTCCCAAATGAGAGAACAGGACAAGGCCATGGCCAGAGACCTAAGTAAAATAGAGATAAGTAACATGCCTGATAGAGAATTTAAAGGAATAATCACAAAGATACTGGACTTGAGAAAATAATGGAAGGCATCAGTGAGACCCTTAACACAGAAATATGGAAAAATGTAGCAGAGATAAAGGGCTAAATAACAAAATGAGAAACATGCTTGATGGAATAAACAGCAGGATGGAAAAAGCAGAGGAACAAATTAATGCCTCTAGACAGAAAAATGGAAAGTCATTAAGCTGAACAAAAGAAAGAAAAAATAATTATGCAAAACAAGAATAGACTTAAGGAACTCAGTGACTCCATCAAATGTAATAGCATTCATTATAGGAGTCCCAGAAGGAGAAGAGAGAGAAAAGAGGACAGAATATTTAGTTGAAGACATGATACCTAAAAACTTCCCTAATCTGGGGAAGGAAACAGATATCAGATCCAGGAGGCACAGAGAACCCCCGACAAAATCAACAAAAGAAGATCCATAGCAAGACATATTATAATTAAAATGTCAAAATATGGGGTCTCTCAGTGGCTCAGTCAGTTAAGTGTCCACCTTCAGCTCAGGTCATGATCTTGGGGTCCTGGGATCGAGCCCTGTATCAGGTTCCCTGCTCAGTGGGGAATCTGCTTCTCCCTCTCCCTCTTTCTCTCCCCTCCTCTTGTGTTCTGTCTCCCTCTCCTTCAAATAAATAAATAAAATCTTTAAGAAATGTCAAAATATAGTGATAAAGAAAAAAAAAATTAAAGCAGCAAGATGAAACTAGACAGTTACATACAAGGGAAACCCCATAAGGTTATCAGGGGATTTTTCAGCAGAAACTTTCCAAGACAGAATGGAGTAGCATGATATATTCAAAATGCTGAATGGGAAAAATCTGCAGCCAAAAATATTCTATCCAGTAGGGCTATCATTCAGAAGAGAAGGAGAGAGAGTTTCCCAGACAAATAAAAACTAAAGGAGTTCATAACCACTAAAGCAGCCATACAAGAAATATTAAAGGGGATCTTTGAGTGAAAGGAAAGTCCAAAAGTAAAAGTTTGAAGGTAGGAAACACAAAAGCAGTAAAAATGAATGTTTTTGTAAAATATCAGTCAAGGAATTCAAAAAATAAAAAGATGTAAAATATGACACCATATACCTAAAACATGGAGAGGAGAGGAGTAAAGAATGGGTTCAAACTTAAATGACCATCAACTTAATATAGACTGTTTTATGCAGAACAGGTTCTATACAAACCTGATGGTAACCATATATCAAAAAACACTGGTAAATATGGAAAGAATAAAGAGCAGGAAATCCAAATATATCATTAGAGAAAACCAGCAAACCATGAGAGAAAGACAAGGATCAGAGAAAATCTTCAGAAAAAAAACACAAATGAAGTACTAGAAAAAAAACACAAATGAAGTACTACAATGGCAACAAAAACATAGCTATCAATAATTACTGTGAATGTAAATGACTAAATGCTCCAATCTAAAGATATAGGGTATCAGAATGGATTAAAAAAACCGAGACATATCTATATGCTACATACAAGAGACTCATTTTAAAACTAAAGACAACAGCAGACTGAAAGGAGATAGAGAAACATCTATCATGCAAATGGATGTCAATAGAAAGCCATAGTAGCAATACTTATATCAGAAAAAATAGACTTTAGAATAAAGACTGTAACAAGGGACAAAGGAGGGCACTGTGATAATAAAGGGATCAATCCAACAAGAAGATATAACAACTGTAAATATTTATACACCCCACATGGGAGCACCCAAATATATAAAACTGTTAGTAACAAGCATGAGGGAACTAATTGATAATATATTGTACAATGATAGTAGGGCCTTTAACACCCCACTTACATCAGTGGACAGATCATCTAAACAGAAAATCAACAAGGAAACAATGGCTTTGAATGGCACACTGGAACAGATGGATTTAACAGATATATTCAGAACATTCCATCCTAAAACAGCAGAATACACATTCTTTTCAAGTGCATGTGGAACACTGTCTAGAACAGATCACATATTATCCCACAAAACAAGCCGCAACAAATCAAAAAAATCGAAGTCATACCATGCATCTTTTCTGATCAAAACTCTATGAAACTAGGGGCACCTGGGTGGCTCAGTCGTTAAGCGTCTGCCTTCGGCTCAGGTCACGGTTCTGGGGTCCTGGGATCGAGCCCCACATCGGGCTCCCTGCTCAGCGGGAAGCCTGCTTCTCCCTCTTCCACTCCCCCTGCTTGTGTTCCCTCTCTCTCTGAGTCTCTCTCTGTCAAATAAATAAAATAAAAAATCTTAAAAAAAAAAAAAAAAAAAACCTCTATGAAACTAGAAGTCAACCACAAGAAAAAATCTGGAAAGACCACAAATACATGGAGGTTAAATACAATGCTACTAAACAAAGAATGGATCAGCCAGGAAACAAAAGAAGAAATAAAAAAGTACATGGAAACAAATGAAAATGAAAACCAAATGGTCTAAAACATTTTGGATGCAGCAAAAGTGGTTCTAAAAGGGAAGTTTATAGCAATATAGCCTTACCTCAAGAAGCAAGAAAAGTCTGAAATATACAACTTAACCTTACATCCAAAGGAGCTAGAAAAAGAACAACAAACAAAACTCCAAAACAGCAGAAGGAAGGAAATAATAAGTATAGAGCAGAAATAAATGATATAGAAATTTAAGAAAATAGAAGAGATCAATGAAACCTGGAGCTGGTTCTTTTAAAAAAATCAATAAAATTGATAAACCCCTAGCCAGACTTATCAAGAAAAAAAGAGAAAGGACTCAAAATCTCAAATGATAGAGGAGAAATAACAACCAACACCACAGTAATACAAACGATTATAAGAGAATATTATGAAAAATTATATGCCAACAAATTGGACAACCTAGAAGAAATGAATAAATTCTTAGAAACATATAACCCACCAAAACTGAAACAGGAAGAAATAGAAAATTTGAACATACCTATTACCAGCAAGGAAATTGCATCAGTAATCAAAAATCTCCCAATAAACAAGTCCAGGACCAGAATGCTTCAAAGGCGAATTCTATCAAACATTTAAAGAAGAGTTAATACCTATTCTCAAACTATTCTAAAAAATAGAAATGGAAGGAAAACCTCCAAATTCATTCTATGAGGCCAACATTACCCTGAAAACGAAACCAGATAAAGACACCACTACAAAAGAGAATTACAGGCCGATATCCCTAATGAACATAGATATAAAAATCCTCAACGAGTGTACACACACACACACACACACACACACACACACACACACAATGGGATAGCATTCAGGCATAAGAAATAATGGAATCTTGTCATTTGCAACAACATGGATGGAGCTAGAGAGTATAACGCTAAGTGTAATAAGGCAGAGAAATATAAATACCATATGATTTCACTCATATGTGAAATTTATGAAACAAAATAAATGAACAAAGGAAGAAGAGAGACAAACCAAAAAACAGACTCTTAACTATGGAGAACTATCTGATGGTCACCAGAGGAGAGGTTGATGGGGGGATGGGTTTAAATAGGTGATGGGGATTAAGGAGTGGGTTTGTCATGATGAGTTCCGGTTGATTTATGGAATCGTTGACTCACTATATTGTACACCTGAAACTAATATAACACTGTATGTTAACTAACTAGAATTAACATAAAAACTTTTTAAAAAGACATTATCTTGTTCTAGGTCACACAACCAGCAATTGGAAGAACTAAGGTTGAGCCTCAGCAGGCTGGCTAGTGCCTGAGGTCTCAGCTATCAAGCTATATTGCTTCTAAGTCTAGGGCTGTTCCTGGACTGTTTAACTGAAGCAGAAAGTAAGGGGGAGAGAGAGAGAGAGAGAGAGAGAGAGAGAGAGAGAGAGAGAGAGAGAGAGAGAGAAGGCGACTATGAGTAAAACCCTGTGCTTAATTTGATGATGAGTGCTTGGTGTCATGACTGTCCAGTAGTTTGCTGTTTAAATGAAGCCCATAAATAAATAATTTGCACATGGGGGGCAGAGGGGGTAGCTGGTTGAATGAGTCATGAGTTCCCAAAATGGAACTAATCTAGGAGATTAAGCTCCAAAACTAAATACTGGGCCTGATACTAAGGGAAGCATTCACTGCCCATACCAGTCTTAAATTGGTGCACGACTGGGTTTGGCTGCCCCTGAAAGATCTGAGCCTGATAGGAAAGAATTGTACTTCCTCTGAAGGGGCTTTTAGACCTTTGCTTCTCTTTTCCAACCAGTCCTTTCTACCCTGAGTACAGGCAGATTGGTCCACTGGCTTACTTGAAATAGAACTAAAATAAGTTCCCTTGGCCCCTCTCCCCCTACAAAACAGGCCTGAAATAAATCCATGTAAAGGAACAAGAGGAAACTGCTGTTCCTAGGTATTTATTCAAATATGTATTCAGTCTTTGGCCACGTAAGGTCGGTGTAGGCAGTGATTCTTGAGGGAAGGGCTTCTGGGTGGTGGTTTAGAGTGGAGTCTGTGCCAACTGGGAACAGAAAACCAAAGAGGTCTGAAATTCTAAGGCTGTAACTGGAAATTTTGTATTCACAGGCTGCAGTAGAGAATACTTTCCATGACACATTTCCTCTACATCCAACATTGTGAGTCAGCAGAGCTATGCCTTTATTCACTCATTCATTTGTTCATTCATTTAGTTATTCAGTCACAAAAAAAAAATATTTGTTGAATGCCAAGTACTGCTCTATGTGCTGGAGATACAGCAATGAACAAAACAGTCTCTGCCTTCATGGAGCTTACAGTTTATAAAGGGAGATTTGTTATTTGTTTAAATCAATAAACAAATAAACAAATGATAATATAACTTTTCATATAGTGATAGGGCTAGAAAGAAAATCATGATAATAGGATAGTGATGCAGTGGTACAGTTTCAAAGAGGGTGGTCAGGGAAGGATTCCTTTTGAAAAGATGAAAGAGCTAAACTTACAGAGAGCTAAGAGAAAAGTCTTCATACATAGTCAAATTCTTAACCCTATATCTGATCCTCCCCTAAAACTCCACCCATCACAACCAAACAAAATTCTATGTATCCTTATTCTTTAACTTAAGCAAATCACTCATCACCCTTTCCTCAGGTTACCCTACTTGGGACCAACTTCATGCCTTCCACCTTTGGTAAGGCAGTTGAAATTTTAAAACAACGTTTTATGTTAAGTTACAACTGAAAACAAGTCATAGCTTTTTGAGCTTTAAGGAAGTTAAGAGACTTGTTTGAGGTCGAACAGCTACCAAGAAGCAGAGGCTTGACTTACATCTGAAAGTTTTGACTTCTTTCCACTGCATTTTTCACTTTGCCATAAGCTTCTCAAGGCATGGTGGGAGCACAGCAGCACGCATGAGCATCAGACATTTTAGGTGAATGTGACCTCACAGGTAGCTCTTCCTAGGGACTAGTGTTTAGAATAAGAGAGATGATATTCCCATTCCCCATTGTCACTCCCACCTGGATATGTGTTCTGAGGTATGTTGGACAAACTGATGAGCAACCAGCCTGGGGAGGGTTACAAACCATGCCACAAGGAAGAGCTTAAAGAAATGGTCATGTTTATCTTGGAGAATAAGTGGTGTTTCTGCGTGTGTGCGCGCGCGCGCGTGTTTTGTTTGTGTGTGTGTGTGTGTGTGTACGCTTGTGTATACGGGGGGTGGGGGTTGTTCAGGAAGAATCAGAGTTTGAACCCATGATAGATATCTTGAAACATTTTAAGAGGACTATTGTTTAGTACTTGGCTTTTTTTGTATGGCCCAGAGGATAGTGTTCTAACAAATGGTTGAAACCACTGAATAATGAATTTCAGCTCAAAACAAATAATGGCTTTGAAAGCTTCAGAGTGAGCTTCCTGTTACTGAAAATATTCCAGCAGCTGCTGGACAGAGCTCATCAGAGATAGTGAGCTTTGGGGTATGGGTTGATGTACACATTCTGAACCTTAGTTTCTTACTCTTTAAAGTAGTGATAACAATTCCTTCTTTTCAGGCTTCTGGGGAGAATTAAATAGAATGATATGTTGAAAGGCTGAGCATCATGCGCACCCAAAGTAGGTGAATCCTCCTTCTCCTCCTTCCATTTCCCCTACCTCATCACATAGTGTAGAGAGGATTCCTATGTAGGGAGGTTGGGAGGAAATGACCTTTTATTCCCATTTTGAATATAAAATTTTATGATTCATTCTATAGTCATCAATAACTTTATGCATTATCTGATTATGCTTAGGACACTTTACTGTGTGACATGGAAATTATGTGTGTGACTATGTCTCCCACTAGATTGTAAGCTTCCTGAGAGCATCTCTGTATCTCTTTGCTGTCAGAATAAGTGCTTATTGGGACACCTGGCTGGCTCAGTCAGTAGAGCATGCAACTCTTGATCTCAGGGTCATGTGTTTGAGCCCCACATTGGGGTAGAGTTTATTTAATAAAAACAAATTAATAATAATAATAAAAAGAATAAGTGCTTATTGCATTTAACTGATTTTGGAGGAACAATGATCTCTGTGCTGAATAATTGAACTAACCAGGAGTCTCTGTCCTCAGGGAGCTGATTCTCTTAAATAGGGTGGACATGCACAAATGTGCAAGAGCATGTAGTCATATCAGTAGCCAAGACAATGAACATATAGGATTTAATATCTTCAGACTGTCTGTGGCAAGCATTGGGGATTATCAGGTGGCTGGGGTGGGGTTGAATGGCAATAAGTGAGTAACAGAGGGGTCAGGATAAAATGTGGAACTTTCCTTGGTTATACTTCCTGGAAGAAGTGTGACTTTGGGAGCTATTTGAACCATGAGAGGCAAAAGACAACTAGGCACTGGCTTTTCCCTGAGAGAAGGCAAAGATTTAAGACTTAGACATCTTGCACCTGGGAGGTAGGTCACTGGGTTTCAGATCAGAACATTGAAATAGTTTATTCCTGTGACCCAAGAGACATCTTGTCAGATGCTATTGGAAGACAGGACATGTGTTATTTAGTGGCATTTATATAGCACAGTGTCTAAGGACATAGGCTCTAGAGTCAGACTGTTTGGATTTTCATCTTGGCTCCACCACTGACTAGCCATGTGACTTTGGGCAAGTTATTTAACCACTGTGCCTCACTCCTCTCATCTGTAAAATAAGGGCACTAATAGTATCTACCTCATAGGGTGCTTGTGAGCATTAAGAGTTAATATATGTTGCAAGTCCTAGCCACGCAGAGACGCTAATCATGCATCACGCGAGTTCCAATCATAGAGTAAGCGCTTTATAAGTGTTTATTATTATCTAATGAATGGTATTTAGATCCTGAGAAATATACTGGGTGTTTATAGTAATTTCAGTGTGAGTTTGGGAGCATTTATATTTCAGACCATCTCATGGAGTGATTAGCTCCTCAGCAGTGGCTGTGGTAGAAGTGGTGATAACATCTGGCTCAAAGAGATGGAAGAACTTTCTGCCAACTGTGATTGTGCCAGAGATGAATGGACTGTCTTAGGAGAGAAGAACCTCTTCATTGTTTTGGGTGTTAGAATTGAGACTAGATAACTATTTAGTGGGGATGTTGCAGGAGGGATTGAAGGATGGAAGTGGGGTTTTGCTATACCCCAAATTCTCTGATTTTTTGATACTTGTCAGCAGAAGTGTTGGCTATGTGTTGGGGATACTGCTGCTTGAAATATGGGGGACTTGTCTAAATTTTTTTTTATATTGTAAGCAGAGTTGGGTGGTCACTTCACTCAGAATGCTAACTGCACATGGATAGAGCTGGGATCAGATGTCATGTTCCAGGGTCAAAAATCTCTCAAAAATACTTTTGAGACTCAAGAGATAAGGGTTTTGGTTTCTGCTTTGCCAGCAATTAGCTGTGTAATCTTGGGCATGTTGCTTCCATTCTCTGGGCCTCAGTTTTCTAACCTAGAATATAAGTTTTAGACTAGATTTTCTCTGTGGTCTCATCGTGTCTTACCTTCTGTGTTGGAAGATATAACTCTCTGAGTGGAAACAAGTGGATGAGGAAGACATTCATGCATTCAGCAAATGTTTATTAAGCATCTGCTAAGTGTTACACACTGTTCTGGGCTTGGGGGAGAAAGCAGTAAATAAGATGGGCATGGTCTCTGCCCTTTTAGCTCCACAGTCCAGAGTCCAGTGCAGGAAACAAACAAAACATTATAATACAGTTTAACAAGTATTCTAAGAGGGGCAAACACAGGGTCCTGTGGGAGAAGAATATTATCCAGAATAATTCTGAAGCGAGAATATCAGAGAAAGCCTTCTGGAGGAGGTGACACTTGAGTTGAGTTTTGAGATGGGGGCTCAGGAAGGATAGCAGTAGTTGCATAGTTCTTGAGGCAAGAGAACCTGATGGTTATGAGAACTATGGTAGGCTCTGTTTAGCTGGAGAGTGGAGAATGAGAGGGCATTGGTGAAATCTGAGGTTAGAAAAACCAAAGGACACCAGATTGGCAAGGCATTATACGGCATTTGCCGTAAAGGCAGTGGGGAGTTATGGAAGGACTTTAAGCAGTGGAGTTATATAAGTCAGGCTTCAGCTGCAGAAATTAAATCACTCTAGTTATTTTCAGTAGAAAGGGTCCTAATACAGAAAATCAGGTGCTTCCAAAATTGGGGTAAGGGCTAGAGGTGCAACCTTTAGGCTGGGCTTCCAGGAATAACTCCCAGAATACCAGGGGAGCTGTTTTCTGTGCCACAAACAGGAAGGTGAGGAGGCATCAGGGGCTTTGGAAACATACCACCTTATCTGAAGTCTAAGAATCAAGAATCTGCCACTGCCTTAACTATTGACTAGAGTATCATCATGCTTTCTAGATCTTCACTGGCAAATAATAATAATAATATAATAATAATAATATAAAATGAAATGAAATAAAATAAAATCATCCCATTCTCTGGTTCCTCAAATACACAAAGCCAGTGACCAGACACTGGGGCCTATGGAAAAGTAACATGGCTGCAGGAAACCCTAAAATCCCCATCACTATGCTTGCCAACAAAAGCAGCAGAAATATGGCTTCTGCGTCATTACCTCCTTCCAAATATTGTGCGTATGCATATGATTACCAGAAATAAATCACATCCAGAACACTGGATGCAAAGGAGCCTGAGAAAAGACAGGCTGTTGTAGGTTTTTGGTTTTGAGCTTTTCAGCAATATAGGAGGGCCGGCTAGAAGGAGGGTGGCATGGATCCTGAGCAACCAGTCTATAATATCTACCATAGGATTGATAGGAGCAGAAATGCTTTTGAGACAGATAATTTGGGCAGGAGAGTAGAGGCTGAATTGGGGACAGAGAGCAGCACAAGAGACCAAGTAATGGATGGTAATGGAATCAAAGGTGATGAGGAACTGATTAAAAATACTGGTAGCAGGGAGACAGAGGAAGGACACATGAGAGAGAAATTAAGGAGGAAGAAAATTACCAGGACTTAGAGGACTGGTTGGCTGGAAGCAAGATGAATGAGAAACAAGACTTACGGATATCTCCTAGGGTTTTTGTAAGGAGACATTCCTACAAGACAGGGAACTCAGGGGAAAGAGGAAAGTGGCAAGGATGGGAAAAGATTATTTCAATTTTGGACTAAGTTTGAGGTTCTTGTGACATATTCAGGAAGAGATATCCATAAGGCAGTTGGAGATTCATCTCTGGAATTCAAGAGAACATCAGCAGAGAATTGTAAGCTGTATGCAGGAAAGGATTTTGTTCCCCTAGTATTCAGTAACTTTGTTGAAAGGAGGTGCATCAGTGTGTAATGTATCTGGTAGTTCAAGCTTTGGGAATGGATGGGTCCACCATTCAGTGTAAGTGTGGAATGAAGATAAGGGGACTGAGATTAGAAGAACCCTGAGAAATTATGGCCTTAAATGATTGATTGAAGAAGAACCCAGACAGGAAGTAAAGACTGTATAACCAGAGAAGTCATGTGGATGATGTCGCCAAGGCAAAGGGAGCACTTCAGGAAGGAGAAAGGTATCAATGGAATCAAGAGCAAGAGAAGTTGAGGAAGATAAAGATGAAAATTGGTCATGCCATTTAGTAACAAGTTGATCATTTGTTTATATTCACAAGAGGTTTTAGTTCCCTATGAAATGATGGGAGTGAAAGCCAGGCTGCAGTGGAGTGAAAGGTCGATAGACAATGAAGTGGAGATAGGATATAATTGCCCTTTCAAAGGCAAGGAGAACAAGAAACAATAGGTGTTGGCAAGGATGTGGAGAAAGAGGAACCCTCCTACACTGTTGGTAGGAATGCAAACTGGTGCAGCCACTATGGAAAACAGTATGGAGAGTCCTCAAAAAGTTAAAAATAGAACTACCCTATGATCCAGCAATTGCACTACTAGGTATTTACTCAAAGAATACAAAAATACTAATTCAAAGGGATACATGCACCCCAATGTTTATAGCAGCATTATCTACAATAGCCAAATTATGGAAATAGCCCAAGTGGCCACTGATGAATGGATAAAAAGATGTGGTATATATACACAATGGAATATTACTCAGCCATAATAAAGAAGGAAATATTGTCATTTGCAATGACATGTATGGAGTTAGAGACTCTTATGTTAAGCAAAATGAGTCAGTCAGAGAAAGACAAATACCATATAATTTCACTCATAAGTGGAATTTAAGAAACAAAACAAATGAGCAAAGGGAAAAAGAGAGAGGGAGGCAAACCAAGAAGCAGACCCTTAACTATGGAGAATAAACTGCAGGTCACCAGAAGGGAGGTGGATGGGAGGATGGGTTAAATAGGTGATGAGGACTAAGGAGTGCACTTGTTGTGATGAGCAATGGGTGATGTATGGAAGTGTTCAATCACTATATTGTACACCTGAAACTACTATTACACTATATGTTAAATAACTGGAATTCAAATAAAAACTTAAAAAAAAAAGCAAGGAGAAAGATTCTAGTTGCTTACATTATGGTACTGTCGTGATCACTAGTATCTGTCTCATCATAATCTAGCAGAGTGGCTTTTAAACTATTTTGGAATTACTTGCTATAAGAAATAAATTTTACAGGGTGCCTGGGTGGCTCAGTTGGTTAAGGATCTGACCAGATCAGGTCATGATCTCAGGGTCCTGGGATTGTTAAAACACAGATTACTGACCTTCCCCCAACTTGTGCTGTCTCTCTCTCTTTTTCTCTCTCAAATAAATAAAATCTTAAAAAAAAAAAAAAAAATTTTACATCACAATCTAGTACATTTACATTTATATATAAGTGAAACAAAAGTTTCATTAAACCATAATTATATGGACATTTCATATAAATGGAATCATACAAAAGCCTTTTTTTGTCTGTTTTTTTCACTTAGCATAATATTTTCCAAGTTCATCTATATTGTTGCAGTAATAGTACTCTATTCCTTTTTATGGCTGAATAATATTCCATTGTATGGCTATACCACATTTTGTTTATCCATTCATCAGCTGATGGACATTTGAGTTTTCTCCATCTTTTGGCTATTGTGAGTAATGTTATTATGAACGTTCATATACAAGATTTTGTGTGGGCATTTTTTTCCCATTTCTCTTAGGTATATGCATAGAAGTGGAATTGTTGGGTCAAATAGTAACCCTATGTTTAATTTTTTGAGGAACTACCAGACTGTTTTCCAAAGTAGCTTCAACCATTTTGACCAGCACTGTTATGAAGGTTCAGATTTCTCCACATCTAGCTTTTCTATTATAACCATTCTTGGGGTATCTTATTATAAGTAATGTTTGTAGTAAATATCTTGCATTTGCATTTCCTGCATTTGATTTGCATTCTCCTGATGGCTAATATGTTGAACATCTTTCCATGTGCTTATTGACTATTTCTTTGGAAAAAATGTTTTTCAGAACCTTTGCCAGTTTTTTAATTGAGTTATTCTTTTTATAATTGACTTGTAAGAGCTCTTTATATATTCTAGGTACAAGTTTCTTATCAGATATATAACTTCCAAATGTTTTTTTCCATTCTGTGAGCTGTCTTTTCATACTCTTGATAGTATCCTTTGAAGCACAAAAGTTTTTAATCTTGATGAAGTCCAATTTATCTATTTTGTTGTTGTTGCTTGTGTTTTTCATGTCATATCTAAGAAACCATTGCCAAATTCAACGTCACAAAAATTATCCCTATTGCCCCCATTTTGTTAAACTTTGCCATAATATCATTATAACATCTAAGCAAGTAATAGCGATTCTTATTATCATCAAGTGCCCAGCCTGTTCAAATTTCCTGTTGTTTCATAAATATCACAAATGTGTGTGTGCAGAAGCACACGCACATGCGTGCACACACACACACACACACACACACGTTCCACCTAAGTCAAACCTTTTCCTTCCTATTTATTTGTTAAAAAGCCGGGTTGTTGGTCCTGTAGTTGTTTTGTTTTTGTTTTTGTTTTTTAGTCTTTAATTCCATATTGCAGTTTAATATGTTTTTCTGTCCTCTGTGTATTCTATACATTGATAATTGATCTAGAAGCTTGATCTGATTCAGGGTTTTATGTTGTTTGTTTTGGCATGAGTCATTCATAGGTGGTATTATAAGCCCAAACCTTTGAAGTGGGGACTTCTTTGGGTTTTATTCTATCTTGTAGGGCTAGGGGCCATTTTGTTTATGACCTGCATTCATTCAGAATTTCCAGTCATTTAGTTAAGATGACTGTTCTAGCCTCAACGATTTCTAGAGAATAAATAGCAATTTCTCATTCCTCTTAGAGTCTATAAGTATTCTAGGAGTTCCAGAACTTAATTTGTTCTACTCCTGGCTAATCTAGTTTCCGCCCCCTCTACCAATATCTATCTGTTCACTTTTAGAGTCCTAGGATGTAAGAGGAAGAAGGGCCCTTAGAGATCTGTATAAGGGAGTGCTGGGTTTTTGAAGGCCCAGGAGCCTGCTGAAATTGCATATATTTTTTCTGAGGTGAAGGTTCAGAGTTTTCACTGAATTTTCAGGTAGGTCTAAGTCCTCATGTGACAGAAGGGAGATGGAGGCCAGGAGAGGGGAAAGGAGTTGCCCAAAAGTCATAAAGCAAGCTTAAAGTAGGGCTGGGAGTAAATCTGAAACCTTCCCGTCCAGGGCTTTTTCCCTAGTTCCAGACACAGAATCAGGAACACAGAGCAGGACAGTGATTACAAGCATATTGCAAGTTTTGTAGAGGCTTTTTCAACTGCAAAGTTGGCTTCTCTTCATAGTACCCAACTTGCTGGAAGAGTGCAGTCATAGTCTAAAGAAACCGCAAACAGGAAAGAAAATGAACCTGCAAGTGCAGGGATATCAGAGAAGGCCAAACAGAATTGGATTTTGGATAATTTGTAGTGTGTCCTTGTGGTTCTGTCGACAGCACTGTTTTTTTTTAATGCGTATAGCTAATTATGAGTTGCCTGTAAATACTTAGGCAGTGGCCAAAGAAACCTTTGCTTTCTCCTTGGCCCAGACTCCAAAATAAGTGGATGCCAAGGCATGCCACCTCCCCACCTACCTATCCCTTTTTTCCCTTCCTTTTCCCTCTTCTTCAACCTTTTTTTCCCTTATTTTCCTTCACCCTTCTCTTTCTTCACCTTATCCCCGATCGCTTCTCCCTCCTTCCCATCTTTCCTTCTCTCTCCCCCCTTCCATTAGTCTTCCCTTTATTCCTCCTTCCCTCCCTCCCAGCCACGCCCTCTCCTTTCCTCCCACTTCTGTGTGCACCCCCCCTTCCTCTCCCTACATTCCCCTCAACCCACCCCCAACAAACTCCCCACCCCCACGCCAGAGCCGGCAGCCATTGGCTCGCGCTAGGGGCGGGGGGGAAGGGAAGGCTTGGGCCCTCCGATTGGTTGCAGGGGCTAGCACGCCAGCTGAAGTCCCGCCCCACCCAGCGAGTAAACGCGCGGCTGCAGCATTTGCTATTGGCCGAGGGTACTGTCAGCAGCTCCCGCAGCTCCTCACGCAGGCGCCCACAGCCGCTAGGTGAATAAAAACACCGCCTACGGGCTGGGGGGTGGGGAGAGGAGAGGGAGAGAGCCAGCAAGGCAGGATTTAAATGAGAGGCTGGAAGCCTGGAGCACCGCGGAGAGAGCAAGCAAGCAGGCTAGAAAAACGAGGAAACTAGGAAAGCGAGCGACCTAGAGGGAGTAGGGGAGACCGCGACTGACCTGTAGCCAGGCAGGTGGACAGACGCACGCCCGGACAGACAACCGAGCAGGCGCAGGAGAACCTCGCACTGGTTCCTCCCGCCTTTCTCTTTGAAAGCCAGGATTTTGCCTTTTGCTTGGCGCCCGAGAGAGAATGCTGGATTCTGCCGATTTCAGCGCGAGCTAAGATTTCTCAGCTAGGGAAGAAAGATCAGCTTAATCCTGAGAAGGGGGAAATCAATCTCCCCTGTCCCCATCCCCTCCCCCCATACCAAACTCGGGCGCCAAACCCAGCCCTTCCCCAACCATCCGACTTCCTCCTCTCCTTTCTAGCATGGTGGCTGTATGGACAGTCTGACAGAACAGAGACTGACATCTCCCAATCTGCCGGCCCCCCACTTGGAACACTACAGTGTTCTGCATTGCACCATGACCCTGGATGTGCAAACTGTAGTTGTTTTTGCTGTGATTGTAGTCCTCCTGCTTGTCAATGTCATACTCATGTTTTTCCTGGGAACGCGCTGAATGGAGTCCAGCTTCCTGAGCTGTTGCGAACTCTCGCTTTGATTTCATCCCGAGAACCACCGAGAATAAAAAAGAGACAGACAGAGACAGGGAAAGAAAGGGAGAGAAAGAGCAAGCAAAATTTCTTACTCAGGGGGGAAAACGTTTTGAGCTTCAACATGGCCTCGCTGTGATATGTATGACGTTGGTATATTATCTCTCCCTAAATCTTTTGTCATGTCTTGTCTTTTAAATATGCCTGTGAATGTAGTTGCTTATTGCTTGAGTAAAATTGTTGATAAAGAAATGCATTCTATTTAAGTGTGCATGTGTGTGTGCATTCTCCATTTATGTGACGTTCACGGAGCAAGATCTGCGCCCTTAAACAGTGGCTTTGCTGTTTGTGGTGTTTTGTCAATTCATTTTCTTGAAAACTACCTTTAAATTCCATCAGGGAATTTTAGTCAAAAATTCTATCTTGCCATCACGAGTGAATTTGGGTTTGTTTTTGGACAAGGATGGTTGTGGGAAGAGCGTGATGGATTTTTGACATTTTGGGAAAGACAGTCCTGCCCTGGATGTGAAGAGGGAAAAACATTGAAACAAGGAATGAATTTAGGGGAAATGATTCTTTAGTTTCTAATGAGAAGAATTTGAGAAGTGATGTGGTGGGGTGTATTGAGCTGGCAGTTGGTGACTATATCCTGACTCAATTTGCTGTCCAGGGTTTAGTTCATAGTTTCCAATTTGGAAAGAAGCCACCTTTAAAACATTTCTTAAAGCATTAAATGTCAGTTTCTTTGGAATTATGGACTGAAACATAAAAGCCTTCTTTGATGTTTATGAATTGGCAAGAGGAGACATTGACAAGAGCTGTTTGGGTTCCTTTTCCCAAAGAAGATTGTACCCCTGGATTTGAGTTTGTCGATTTTCTCTATGTGTCCTCTGAAAGACAACAAAAGCCAGCTCTTTACCCACCCTGGGAATAATAGTATTCGTATATGCTTCTTTGGATAATTTTATTTGCATTGATGTTCTTGAGCTACATTTTTAAATAGAACTTGCTAGTGCTAATGATAAAGTGGTGGGTTTTGTTTGCTTTCTTGTTCTTTAAAGATCAGAGGTCTCTAATTGAAAGATTTCCATAACAAAATGAAAGTATGTATCATGCTAAATTAAGAGTTCTGAGCACCCCCTCCCCCCCAAAAAAGTCTGGGTGGAATGGGCTGAGAGCTGGGGGGAACATGAGCTAGAAGCAACATTCAGTTTTGACATATATTTGCATTTCTGTATCAGATGGTAGTGGTGGTGGTTGCTGTCATTATTGCTATTATTTTTATATTTTTCTTTCTGCTGAGAAGGCTTTTGGAAAAGCCAAGAAAAAATGGTCTCTGATGCCAATGTGCATGATACTTATTTTCCCCCTACCTCCACCCACTGATTGGCAGGTATTCCATTCTGTGTTTACCTGACTTGAAATAGTGCTGTTTCTGGCCCATGTAGCAATGAATCAGGGTCATACAGTCTACACGCATGTTCCCCCTACACCCATGGGGGTGGCTGCTCACGTGTGATGTACAAATCTGCTGGCTTGTGCTGTCAAGTTCCATTTCCTATTGTTCAATCTCTTTGGAAATGATTATGAAGGGAAAGGGGCTGTGAAGGGGGTTCTTGAAATTGTCCTGATCGCAGAACCCAGAGAGTATTATTTAATGGCGTCAGAAGAGGTTTTAAGGCTCAGGGTGTGTGCTCTTGGCTCCGTGTGGGTAAAAGGCTTTTTATTATTATTATTCTGTTGGTACCATGGTATAAGCATGATCTGGGAAGTTTGCTTATTCTTGAGAATCTGGGAAGATTCTTATTTACTCTTTGGTTCCTTTGTTGGGAGGGGGGCTGAATTGAACTGAACTTGTTTCTTTGCAAAGAGAATCTTGTGATCCCCCAACCCCACCACATACCCTTAGATCCAGTGGTATTATCTAAAGTAAGCTTATGTTTTGGCTGGGCACTTTGTTTTGAGACACGTTGGACAGGAAAATCTCTAGGCTGGGCAGCTACAGACTTGGGTTCTCTCTGTTGAGAGATTATTTGACCTTGGACATTTTTTTTTTCTTAATGTGTTTGGGGTTCCCTATAACATTAGCATTTGGGGATGGTTGGACTAGGTGACCTCCAAGTTATTGCATTTGGTGATTTTGGGTGCCCGTAGACACTTGAAATCAGAGGGGGATGAACTAGAAAGACAAGTGAAAAGGAAAATGAAATATTTATCAATGGGTGATGGGGTGGGGGAGGAAATACCTGGTTGCTGGTATCTGGAGAAACTTAAGTTTTACCTAAGAGATTTTTTTACCTAGCTGTGTGGGAAGAAAACTGGACTATAACAGTGGAATGCTTTTTGCTTTTTTTCCCCTTTAAGGTGAGAAGGGTTCTCTAAGGTTAGTCTTTGAGCCAGGTTTGTGGCAAAGTAGTGTCTTGAAATGCCACAACCTTTACCTCTGGGTGCCTGACAGACCCTTGGCAGAGAACCTTTGGGAATGTATGTGTGTAGGGTGTGTGGCAGTATGTTTGTGGGTGTGTATGTACACCCTTCTGTGTGTGTGGAGGGGAGAGGGTGCACACTCTTGAATGTGGGTGGGGGTTGGTTGTGCTAGGAATGAGGAAAAATAGCAGGGCATGCATTGAGTGTTCCATAGTTCTGAATGGCCTCCTTGTGCTAGGGCCTGTAAGGATTTGACTGGTGCCAGAATGAATGGGTATTTCCCCTACCACTCCTACGCCCCCCCCCACCCCACAACCCCTTAGGCTAAAGGGGTTGCTTGACTGAGCCTTTCCATCAGTAATTTAGCTGGCAAAATGGGTAAGCATTTTTCAAATTAACTTATCTCTAGGCAAATAAGGGGATGTTGCTAGCCAGATGGCAGGCCACCCAAGAGCAGCTAAAAGGGAGTTTGGGAAGTAGAGAACCAAAGTTGGCAGTATGACTTTTTACTTGTGTGAATCCTAAAGGTTTGGCATTTCTCCTTCAGACTTGTGAGGATATGCAAAAAGAGAAGAGTGGGAGAAAATGAAAAATGCAGCCCAGAGGAGTGGAACCCTCTGTATTTGACTTTTTATTCTTCCCTCTCCTGCCTCTTATCTTCATCTTCTCCCTTCTCCATTTACTCCCCCCTCTGATACAGCCTCCTACCCTGCCCCCATTCCTGCTCTAAGTGGGTGGGTGGTGGAAGAAGGAGGAGTAGGAAGAGAAGAGGGCTTTTCATTTATGATTGTCCCAACTTTTCCCAACTAAGTTTCTAGTTTCCTTTCCTCTTCTCTGACCTCTTTGGGTAGAGGATAAGCTTTTGCTCTTAGAAAGGACAAAAATTCCAGCTCAGAAATTTTCCCTCCCAGCTCCCCACCAGGGGATTGATGAGCAGCCCTTTACCAGTATCCTAGCAACCTCCTGCTTCACTCAGCTCCTGCTGAGCTCTGGAGCCCACCCTTTAAAGGTCCAGGCGCGAAGGCCTCTAGAGAAAGGGAGCTGGAGTCCAGCAGGGCTTGGAGAGATGCTTTTGGAGAAGTGGACAAAGAAAAAGCAAGATCCTCATTGCCTGCAAATGCCGGAAAACACATCCACAGAAGGCGTATGGAGCCTAGCTTCATTCCAGCCATGGGGACTATTTATTGGAAGGCTCCTGAGTTCAAATTCTTTTCTCCTTTCTTCCAAATGCCTTCTTAAGATTAACTGAGTCATTTCACAGTCCAGCTTTAGTGCAAGGAAGTCTGTAGACCCTGAAAAATATTTTTTCACCCTGACTTGGCTGAGGCAGAGAGGAGGTGAAGGGATAGTATGGTGGGAACAAACTGAGCAGTGCTTTTCCCCTATTGAGACAGCCCCTATCTGTCAGAACCTGTAGCAGCTACTTGTGTAGAGTGTCCCAGTTTTGTTTGTGGCTTAGGGAACTCTGCTCATGCTGGCTGCAGTGTGGAATTTAGGGGCTTTTGTTTCTATGTCATTGGTCTCTGAGTAGTTTCCAAATGGGAAGGCTGGGCAAATTAGGAAGGCCATTTTGATTGTGGGCCTGGTGAACAGGTCTGGGCCTTGGCTGATTCTCATTTACAGGTGTGGGTGATTAAGTTTTTAGGGAGCTGAGAGATCCCAGTGAGCCTGTGGGCAAGGGAATCTTCTGCCCTGTGGTGAGGCTCAGATTGAGAGTGCCTGGCTATGACCAGAAGGCACAGTCTCACAGTTGCAGGGATGGGACAAAGCATGTCCTCCTAGTCTTTGTCTGTTATCTTGGCCTCTGCTCCCTTTGGCCTGTGGAGTGTTTGCTCTGGATGAGGACATAATTGAGAATTGAACCTATTCTCCCAAAATAACTGCCTCCTCAGAAGATCTCACACAAAGCTTCTGGATCCAGCCCCAGTAGCTTTGCCCCAAGAAGTGGGATGGAGGCGAAGAATTTTATACTTTCTGGCTCTTATTTCTAGTTCTGCAATTTGTTCTAGGCCAACTGAGGCTCTGGCTTTCTAAGAATCCTTAGTCTAAGAAACAAAGCTTAGCTCTTCTGATATCTGCCCAGAGTGTCTCCTGTCATTAGGTGAGTCTAGCTCTCAAGAGCATTTAGTTAAGCATGCTTTACACTGGCACCAAAGCATAAAGTGGAAAAGCTATGAAGGGGTAAGTGCCTAGAGGACAGAGAAGACTTGGGATGCAATCCAGTAATGACAGTACTAGTAATCCCTTGTCAGTGCATGGGTCTGTGGAATTTACAAAGCAATTTCACATCTTTTCTAATTTGGTGCATCACATCAACCTTGTGAAGTGGGTAAGGATGTTTGTTATTCCGTTTTACAGATGAGGTAAGTAAAGGTCAGAGATATTGGTTGGATGGACATAGGTCTGCCTTTCAAATGGAGAGTGGGGAGAGTCAGAGTTGATCATTCCCAGGTAGTGTGAAGCTGAACGAGGTCAGGTAGAGAGGGAGGTGTGTGAGTCATTCCTGAAGTCATACTATCTTCCTCAGCTTACTCACATTTTTAGTGCTTTTTCATACTTTTTATTTTTATAGCAATTTTGTACAGAATTCCTTATTCAATAAAATGTCTTTTTATCTTGAATATACATCAAAGAGTTTCCTTTAGTCTTATGAAAACTCAGTATTTGGGATCTTTAAGGAGAAAAGCAGTGTGAATTGTTGAAGCTTAAGATACAGAATGTTTTGAAGGAACTGCAGTTTTCATACAATTGTCTTTCCTTTCGAAGTACTTTTATTTTTCTGTATTTCTTTAAAAATGTGCTGCCCAGAACTGATATGCTACTCCAGGTGCTACTTGATCAAAATTAAGTACAAAGTGACTGATCTGTCTGTGAAATATCTAAAATGTTGCCTTCTATTGGTTCTCAACCCTCCCTGAACATTCAGATCAGTTGGGGAGTTTTTAAATATCCGAACCAGGTCCCCACTCTGAGAAATTCTGATTTAATTGGTGTGAGGTAGGTCCCGGGCAGCTTTTTTTCCTAAATTAAAAATTTAAGGCTCCCCAAAGTAATTCAAACATGTGCAGTCAGCATTAAGGGCCATTGTACTACCTTTTTGGACTGTAGGCTCAAACGCTTTGCTGTTTAGTCCAGTCTTCCACTCTGTTGTGGAATTGGTTCTTTGAGGCTTTTTTGAACCAAATTCATTAAATTTTATTTTGTTTGGTTAGTCCATTCTAGCTTTTTATGGGCTTTAAATTTTTTTTCTTTATGCTGTGCAACAAATTAGCAGTCCCTTCTAGCATTGCATTAGTTAAACTTTATTTCCTTGGGTTGGTCTATTCATGCTTTGGGGGTGGGCTAATTTCTTTTTCTTTATGCCATGAAACAAATTAGCAGTTTCTTCTAGCATTCATTATTTGGAAACTGAATAAGTGCCATCCAAATTGGTGATTCAAAGAAATGTTCAATATGATGGGGTTAATTTCACCAGAGCCCTTTCTTGGAGTTACAGTCCGTGAATTTTTGTATATATCTGGTCAGCCAGTGCAAAATCCACTGGACTTTGCCGTCACTTATTCTACCAACGTGTTAATGAGGATAATGTGGTATGATAGATTTGTTGTATGCTTTGTAGACATCAAGAGGTATGCTAGGTTCATGGTAATCATCTATCAAGCCAATGACCTCATCAGAAAAAGGAGTATGAATCACTTGGCATCTTAATCCTGGTAAATCTTATTGCAGGCTCCAGAGTTCCCTATTTTCTTTTAATACCCATAAACTCTATGTTTCTTTTTTTCTTTTTAACTATGTTTCTTAACTGGGTCCAGGATTTGCTGAGGGCCAGTGCCACAACTGTAAATTCTGTGTACCATCACTTTCTTTTCCCCTTTTTAGAAAAACAAGACATCATAGATGCAGCTTTTAAACAGAATATATTTGATTTTCAAAAAGTTCAGAGAAATCTTTGTGCATGTTTCACTTGGTTGGCTGAATTCTTTTTTTTTTTCTTTTTTCTTTTCTTTCTTTATATATATACTTAAATATATAAAGAAACTTCTTTCTTTATATATATATATATTTATATATATATATATATACACATTATTTAATTTCTATTAGCCAAATATAGTACATCATTAGTTTCAAATGTAGAGTTCAGTAATTCATCAGTTGCATATAACACCCAGTGCTTGTCACATCACATGCCATCCTTAATGCCCATCACCCAATTACTCCATCCCCCCACCCACCTCCCCTCCAGAAACCCTCAGTTTGTTTCCTATAGTTAAGAGTCTCTCATGGTTGGTCTCCCTCTCTGATGACTTCTCAGCCTGAATTGTTTCTATTAACCCGTGGTTCTCAGCCCTGGCTGCACATTGGAATCACCTGGGAAGTTTACAAAACTAACAATTCCCATAATCTCTGGGGGAGATCTAGTGAGGCCCTGGCATCAATATTTTTTAAAAGCTCCATGAGGTGACAGGAATGTTCAGCCAGGAATGAGAACGACTGCTACGTTAAAAGGAAATGTCAGATCAGCCCGAATCTAGCTTATCATACACCTGAATAGGCGGCCTTCACAGATGGTGAGATTTTATTCTAGGATTGTGGGGGCCTTGAATTTGAGGGGCTCATGCCCACTCTAAAAAGGACTCAACCCTAGAGAGTGAGTGGTCTGGGGACTTATTTGTATTTAAAATTATCAGCTGTGAGATGGTTTGAACCCTTCAGGAAAAAGAGTCAGTCCCTGTGCATTTGCTGTAATAGTGGGGAAGATTCTGTTCATTTGCTGGGTGACCTTGGGTAAATTACTTCTCCCCTCTGACATTTGGATTCTTCATCTGCAAATAAGATTAGGAGGATTAGATAGCTTCAAAGATTTCTTCTGGCTCTAATGATGTGTGCTTACTTTGTGATTAATAAAAATGATCAAAATGATTAAGAATATTATTATTCAAAACCAGCAGGTAATCCACAGATCCCTTATAGCAGGTTTGAAATGCATAAGGTGATTTTGGGGGTAATAGACTTGCCTTCCTAATTATATTTGGCTTAGGTTTCTTCTAAAACACTCAACTATAGGTTGTATTCATTGAGCACACAGTGGCTGCCAGCAGGGAAGGGAGCCCTACAGAGAGCTGAGTGGCAGTGGGATGCCAGTTTGAGATTTAGCAGTCATTAAAAAGACATGTTGCGTGGATGATTGAGATCTGCCTCTTATAGATAAAGTATCAGTCTCATAGGTCTGGGAAAGGAGGAAAGGGGCTGGCTGTTTTGACAGCCCTGGACCCCTTCCTGTGGTATTTTAAGTAGCCATTTATTTACTTAATACTAATACTGTTAATAAGAATTTTAACAAATAAAGTTCCCTAGTTATTTCACTGGCTACTTCCAAAACCTGGAAGTAGTTGAGGAAACTGAGGCTTAAAGAGATTAAGTGACTTACTCAAGGTCACACAGTTCAGGAAGTGGTAGTTCTTGACCTAGAACTACCTCTTGATACCACATCCTGCAGTTCTTCCAGTGTAGCCTACATAGTGGACCCTAGTCAGAATGTGGTCATGACTCAGAATTGAAGAGGTTCCACTAACATAGAGCAGAACTCAGGAGGGAGCTTAAAAGAAAGGGGAAAAGGGCCAACCTGGAGGAAAAGGAAACATTAAGGGAGGGATGTGTTTAAGGTAAGTTCTTTCTTGCCCTTATCATTCTTCTGTGCTAGTTTCCCCCTGACAAAAATTGGCCATTTTGTCTTTGAGCATCAAGGTTAAGAGTTGGTAGCAGAGGAGAGAGAAAGTTATGAATCCATAGCAGAGACACAGTGTATGGAAGGCAGACCTTCAGTAGGAAATAAAAACACTGGAAATGGTCTTGGGGTCCCTGGAAGCAAGCCATGGCTCTGTTCCTACCTTGTTGCCAGAACTTGATCAAGGCCCTTCCCCACCTGGCCTCAGTTTCCAAGTCATTAAAATGAGGAGTGGACTGAATAGAAGATCCATGTTCTCAAATGAAATTTGAACCAGAAACTTCTATATAGAACAGGAAAAAGCAGAACTAGTATGGTTGAAATGGGCCTAGGATGAGGGGGAGGACAGAGTCTAGAATTTCAGGTAATCATCTTGCCAGTGTAGACCTTAGTCATTAGGGGAATTGGGATTAGGAGAGTGGGGATAGCTCTGCCCAGTGCAGACAGACTGCTTGGAAGATAGGACAGCCTTGGGTGGGAGAGGGGGTTCGGGCAGAGATAAGGATACCTTGGAGATCTGCAGCATGCCTCTCCCTTTTCTATTTCCTATTTTACAAGTGAGAAAATTAAGGGAAAGGGGACTTGTCCAAGGTTTCAGTGATGGGCCTGGGATCCTGACTCCTCAAATCAGGCCTTTATCCTCTGTAACCTGCTACCTCTGCTGTAGGATGCTGGCTCAGTGCTCCTTTGGCTGGATCAGAGACCTGAATGCACTCTCAAGTCTGGCTGGAGAAAGCAAGCTGACAGAGAAACTGGGAGAACAGTAGTATTATATAACCTCCTGGAGGGGAGCACACTTGTCAGCAGCCCTTGGGGTACCAGGCAGTGAGATGAGGGACAAGGAATCCTAGAATCTCCTGCAGACTACATTAGTTCTCCTGAGGGAGGGAGCCCTGGATGCAGCCCTGTGTTGTGCAACCATCTACCCGCAGGGCCCAGAAGAGGCCAGCACTGCATATCCATAGCCAGCTCTGGGAATAGTTCTGGCAGCTCTGATCTCTCTGCCTGCCTGCCTTCATTAGAGGAGGGGGAGCCATGCACCTCCATGCCCAGCTGGCTGCAGGAAGGATGTGCTAAGAGCCCACCCTCCACCCCCTCAGAATGTGGTGTCTAAAGACAGCAGCTACTTTTAGCTGTACCTCCCACAGCCTCTCCTCCGCCCACTCTCTTCTTTCCTCCTCCCTCTGTGAACCCTGCTGGTTGGCAGGAGGGCTGGGCAGTAGTGGGTGCTTTGGTATTAGGAAAGAGGCGGGCAGGGGAGAGCCAGGCATCCCTAGGAGAGGCTGTGGTAGACCTCGTATAGGTCTCAGAAGGGAGGGCTCAGAACAAAGGCAAATTATGAGACTGCTTTGTGCTTAGGGCCCAAAGGGAGTGGAGGGACTTACTAATTTCCTTTGCACTTGCAACCAGTGAGGTGCTTGTCTTTAAGAATCTAGGTTGAGGGGCACCTGGGTGGCTCAGATGGTTAAGCGTCTGCCTTCGGCTCAGGTCATGATCCCAGGGTCCTGGGATCGAGTCCCGCATCGGGCTCCCTGCTTCTCTGCCTCTCTCTCTCTCTCTCTGACTCTCATGAATAAATAAATAAAACATTAAAAAAAAGAATCTAGGTTGAATTGCACAGGAGGGCTCAGGAAGATTTATGGGACACTGCACATAGACACCTTCTGTACTTGGATTTAGAGAAAGGCAACTGGGGCTAGTGATGCTCACTTGATTCTTGACTCTCCCTCTTGAACATTGTCTTACACTGATCATTGGGTTTTACAAATTATCTTACTTGATCTTCTCTGTGGCCCTGTGAAATAGGAAGGGCAGGGATTATCATTTTACAGATGAGAAAAATGAAGCTCAAAGTGTTATTGTCATATAACTGATCTCGGCTCAAGCTCTGGAAGTTATAGTGCCATTTAAAGTCATTCCAGACAGCTATACCCTCTAGAAAAGGGGTATTGCAGCTGTTCTCAATCTAATTCCCTCATTGTGGAGGCTGGGAAACTAGGTCCAGAAGGAGAAAGGACTCGCCCAAGGAAACACAGTATGTTTGTAGTAGTACTGGAACTAGAACATTGCCTAGCAAAGATGTGAGTTCCTGGACCCGCGACTTACAAGCTGCTCTTGCCTTTCAAGGTTAGTGAGGGAAATCTGTGTGGTGTGATGGGAAGCAAAGGGTCACTGAACTAGTAATCTGTCATTTTTTAGCTCTGTGACCTTGGGCAAAGTACTTAGCCTCTCTGAGTTAGTTTTCTTTTCTGTTAATTGGGGCTGAAAATCCCTGAGAACTCTCTGGGGCAGAAATTTCTGTGTGACTGCTATAATGGAGGGAACTGACACTCAGTAGCCCTTTATAAAGGTTTTGTTAATGAAAGACATACACATGAATTAAGAGAGGCTGCAAATATGAACTCAGTCATTGGGTGACCTTGAACAAATACCGTTGTCTTTTTGCCTTATTTCTCCATCACAGCATGAAGGACTCTTTTTTTACTTCCCTCCCTTGAAAGTATAAAAGTCCTATGACCTGGCTCATGTCTTGGGTCTTTGGTGGAAAGCTGGATTTTTTTTTTTTTTATATATATAGGAAGCTTTCTTTTATTTACCCTCAGCTCCATCTCCCCCCACCAGGCCACACACATATTGCTATGAATAGCAGACTAGCGTTCTCTCTCCCTGTCTCCTGCAAAGCTAAAAGAGGAGCTTGGAAGAAAGCCAGAATTAACTGTGTTTTTATTTAGTGCCTTCTCAAGTCCATCAAGCCAGAACCATCTAGGCACTTGGCAATTAAAAATCAATTCTTGGCCCCCAGTTTCTTGGCTAGGATTTGTGATGAGCATTACTAGGTTTTCATGATATGATTAAGAGTTGTGTTAGAAATTGCAGGCTTCTGACAAATGACCTACTTAGAACAAATCAACACCCTTCACCTTTGTCTGCATTATTTTATTTGGAAAATTCTCATTGCTCCAGGGGGCAGGGCGAGAAGATAAGGACTATTGTACAGTCCTGCCACATTGGCCTTTTCTCCACAACCCTATGAGGTGAGCAAGGCCAGGATTATTTCCCATTTTATGACTAAGGAAATTGAAACTCAGAGAATTGCTCATATTGACTCAGATCAGTGCTGCCTCTTAAAAGCAGTGGTGTGCAAGGAAGAGCTTAGCATGTAGTTAGCTGTTATCAACCTACCCATACCAAGTGGCCTTGGGCAAGGAGATTGTTCTAAAGATGCCTTCTGTACTTTGCTTCTGTCTAGGTCTTGTTATAAAAGTTAGTGAGTAGCAGATAAAACCAGCAGATGCCACTAGATAATTCTGGCTAGGTTGGCATTGAACTAATTGGCAATTCAGATACATCTATTTGACCTATGGTATGTCCACTCAAATATATCATCCAGGGATGCATGAGAGGCCTTGCTAAATGCAGAAGGGTGGCCCTAGATTTTATGGCTCTTCATGTTCAGTTTGGAAGTTTTCTTTCTGTGAGGTATATTTGGGATACACATGTGGAGTACACTTTAACACTGACATGCTTGGAGCACATATATTCAGTTAACCATGGGGTACACTCACACTTGAGCATACTCTCTACAGGCAGGGTATACACACAAAGACACACATGATGCATGCTTATGCAAATTTATATGTGCAGACACACATGCATGCATATAAAGCACAACTGCACACCCAAATACACATAGGGCATGCTGAGATGTACATTCAGATATGCTCCTACCCCCAGGACACACACTCCTATCCCTGAAATACACTTTTAAGGATTTACTTGGACAAACCACCCTCCCCGCAGGAGACACATTTTAACACACCTATGGCACACACTCATGCCCCACACATCCCTGTGGGACATACTCTGATCCAGAACATATGCTACCCTTAGGACCAGCTTACTGTCCCAGTTTTCAAATGGACACAACAGGGCACTGGCCCCATCTGGTGGGCCTTTATCAGTTTGCTCCGGCTCTCCCTTCCTTTATTCCTGAAATCAGGCTTCAGAGGGCAGTGAGCTCAGGAATAAAATGGATACTTACGATGGCATGTGTTATAGCAGGCTCTTCAAGGCAAACAAAATTTACAACTGAGCCCTCAGATGTTGAGCTAATAAGCAGATGGAGAAGAATGAAGAAGATAAATTGGCATTGATCAGTGCAGAAAGCTTGAGCCTGCTCCTCCATCCCCAATCTACTTAACAAACCACTGTGGAATAATTTGATTGTGAATAATGTCCTAGAAAACCTAAAGTAGGGGTGCCTGGGTGGCTCAATTGTTAAGCGTCTGCCTTTGGCTCAGGTCGTGATCCCAGGGTCCTGGGATCGAGCCCCGCATCGGGCTCCCTGCTCCGCGGGAAGCCTGCTTTTCCCCCTGCTTGTGTTCCCTCTCTCACTGTGTCTCTCTCTGTCAAATAAATAAATAAAATCTTAAAAAAAAACCTAAAGTAACTGAATATTAAAGTATATTTTTTTCCCTTAGGAATGAGGTAACAACTTGGCTAGAGCAAGTATATCTAAGTTGCGGGTGGAAGGATGCATAAGGGGGGTGCAAAGCCCCAACTTCTCCTGGGTCAGTAGTGGGTAGAGAAAACCACATTCTTTTTTTTTTTTTTTTTACTTTTATTTGCATTTATTTTATGCAGAATTTACTATTTACTCCCAGATCATAAGTTTTTGTTTCTTCAGTTTCTTCTGGGATATCTTTTTCTTCTGTGCAACCTCCTCTTCTGGTTTAAGAACAATCTGCTCTTTTTCAGGAAGGATCATCTCAGTGTGGCAGGGAGAGCTCATGTATGGGTTAATCCAACCTTGAGCCCTGCAATTTCTATGCCGCATCTTGGGGGAGTTGTGGGGTTTGTTCACCTGGGTATGCTCAATGACCAGAGAATCTGCATCTAAACCCTTAAGCTTGGCATTACTCTCTGCATTTTTAAGCATGTTCAGTAAAGATTCAGTACTCTTTTTGGGCCACAGGCCCTCTGTCCAGCTCCACTGTTTGGCATGGGCACACCTCACCTACCAACTACACCACTGTAGCGATGGAATGGCACCCATTGCTGCTGCAAAATGATATCCTTCAGATCTTGGTGACTTTTCAGATGTGCATATCCTTGATTGCCTGGGCAGTTTCATGTATGTTCTTGAAGTGAACACAAAGATTTGAACCTCTTGCTTTGCTTGATTTTTTAGGGTTTTCTGGGTCAAATGAATAGTGAACCATTTTCAGAGATCACCTCAGGCCTCTTGAATAGCCACATTCTTAATGACCACAGCCCTGCCCCTAGGCATAACCACTTGAGCCATCTGGCCCCACTAATGAGGACCTGCTATTTTTAGAGTTTCTCAAGCTGGAAACCGGGTTGGGATATCCTGGGGAGGCCTTTCTCGCCTTTAGTAACCAAAGGCTGGAGCTGGAAGGAGAGAACCCTAGACTGGGTCTGGATTGAAGGGTATGAAGCAGTGAACAGGTGGCTAGAGTGTGCCAGGTTTCCCCTGGCAGACCTCAGAGCAGCAGCCTCAGAGCCTGAGCAGAATATTGTTGACTGTGACAGCCTTATGCTCATTTCTCAACTTTGGAGACTTGAGATCGAGAAACATGAATTCCAGTTACTACTCTGCAACTTAGGGTGTGCCTTAGTCAGGTTTCCCTCCTCTGTCTGGGTCTTATTTGGTCTGTAGGCAAAATAGCCAGTATATCCCTCAGATGCTGGCAAGACTCAGATAGACAAAGAGTTGAGAAAATGCTTTGCAGATGTTCTTACTCTTCACCCACAAAGCTGTACCCCCATCCCTAAGCTAGTCTCGCCCACCAACAACCAGGCCTGACCCTATCACAGTAGCCATAAAAAGAAAAGGGGGTCAAGGGAAGGAAACCTCATGGTGTCTGGTTGAGCAAAGTCATGCTGGGGTCACCCTCACCCTTGCAGATGTTTTTCAATGCTAGATCAATCCTTTCCCAGAAAACAGGTTTGCAATATTTAGGTGATCTTATAGTTTTGGCTCTTCAGAAACCCTAGGCAGTGAGGAAAAGCGGAGGATATCAGGATCAAGGACTTCTTCCTAAACTAGGAAAAGCAAGGTCAGACAATCTATACCTGCCACCTGCCAGAGGAAGCAACTTGGAATGGCAGTTCTGACCCCGAGAGAGTGCCTTATTCCATTTTGTGCTCAGGGTCATTCCACCTGCTTTGTTGAAGGGGGTGGGCCAGGAACTACACTATGTAGCTCAAGTTCAGATTTCTCTTCACCGCATACATCATGGGCAAAGTTCTAAGCCTCAGTTTTCTGGTCTGTAAAATGGGCTTAACTGTAAATCTCAGGATTGTTGGGTGCAAGAATTCATCATGGCAAAGGATGAGAAAAGTGCCTTGTAAAATGTTGAACATGTTTTGCTGCTGTTTGGATTGTTAATAATCTACCCAGGTCATTTTTACAGGTAGTTTATTTTTATTTTTATTATTTTTTAAAGATTTTATTTATTTATTTGACAGAGGGAGAGACAGTGAGAGAGGGAACACAAGCAGGGGGAGTGGGAGAGGGAGAAGCAGGCCTCCCGCCGAGCAGGGAGCCCATTGCAGGGCTCAATCCCAGGACCCTGGGATCATGACCTGAGCTGAAGGCAGACACTCAACGACTGAGCCACCCAGGTGCCCCATTTTTACAGGTAGTTTAGAGGTAATTCAGGAGCTTGTCTTTGCTTTATTTCTCACTCCTTACCCCTGTCCTTCTTTTAAGCCAGTACTGGCTCCATTTTACAGACGGGGATACTGAGGCCCAGAAAAGGGAGGGACCAGCCTGATGATGTAGGATTAGGCAGTGATGGATTCAGGATTTGAAACCATACTTTCAGATCTATTTAGTATTTTCTATAGCCCCAAACTACCAGCCAGAATTCCAGTGCTAAAGGAAGCTGCCGGTGGCAGCTTAAATTAATATATGTTAAAAACTTAGGTTTGTCTCTGATACATAGCAAGGAAGTTGGGTGGGGGGGGGTGCTATCTGGGGCCCAGCCTTCCCCAGCAGTACCCTGCTTGCCCACAAGAGGCACACTGAGTGACCTTTCATCCCTTCTACAGCCGCTCATGGCCTACTCTTCTGCGTGTTGGAAGCAGTGAAGCATTGGAGAAGATGCTAAGCTGTTGTGAGAGGGAATTGTGCTGCCCACTTAAGCTACTTCAGAAGGGTCCCTGAAGGCACTTGATCCACCTTGGCTACCTGCACCTCCTCACAGCTTCCAGGGTACAGAAGCTTTGTGTGGCTGACCCACATAAGGGTTTAGGTCAAAAGGTATCTGAGAAAATGTTTGAGGGCCTTGATCTGTGGAGTATTTTGCCAACTCTTGAGGGATAAAATAGTGGAAATCCGAGAACCAAAGCTGGGAAAGTCCCTTGAGACTGTCTTGGCTGATTCTCACCTGGCCTTGATGTGGACATTAAATCTCAGCTGGGCTGACTTTTTGTCACTTAGTGTGCTTTGTACACCTATACTTGTACACCACAGACTCTTGAGCTGGGCCAGATTTCCTGGAGCCTTTCTAGCTTGTTTATTTTTGCCTTTCTGAGCCCAGGACAGATACATTGAGACTGATTGGTGAGAGGAAGGAGATGAAATAATCTGTGGAGCTCATGCCTTGGGTGCTAGACATTGGGGAAGATGGCCTTTTGTGTCTTTCTTCATCTGTCCTGCCGCTAATACGTTATTTTCCTCTGGCCCCCTGATTGGCTGTAGGAACCTAATTGAAAGTGTTGTTTTTCACTTGTGCTGCTAAAACCTATAGGATGACTATGGTACTGTTCTTTCTGGGGGATTAGACAGTTTCTGGGGTGGGGAAACTAGAGGGAAAACAAGAGAGACACCTTCTGTTCTTCAAGTTTGAGAGCCCAAAGAGGTGGATAGGGAAGGGTGAGCTGCCAAAGTCCTGCCAAGAAGCAGCCACAAAGTTTCCCCAGCTCTCTTGACCCTAGACATCTCATTTTTATTATTTTATTCTTGAATAGGAAATACATTCACATGGTCAAAATCCAAAAGATATAAGTGGGTGCACAGTAAAAAGTCTCCCTCCTGCCCCTCCCCTCCAGTCACTTGACTTCCTCTGCAGAGGCCACCAGTGAGTCCTTCCACAGAAATAATCTATTGGATATATAAGCATATATGGATATATTCATTTTTCTCTTTTTTATGGTAATATATTCACTGTTCTATGCCTTGCTATACCTTGGATGTTCTTTGATCCTGTGGGGTATGAGGATGTGCTGTGGAGAGCAGAGGTTAAGAGCACTGGTTCAAGAGTAAAACTATGTGTTTTGGTTCTGGTTCTATGTGACCTTCAGCAATCACTTCATCTCTTCAAACCTTGGTTTCTTCATTTTTAAAATGGGGATCAAATAAGTTAGTATATGTAAAAACTTAGATTTACCTCTGACACATAGTAAGCACTCAGCCATTTTTTATTATTAGAAGAAAAACATTGTACTGTGAGTCAGGAGATCTAGGTTCTTTTCTGGCCTCTGCTCCAGGGATAGCTGAGTGACTTCCTTTGGCTTCCTTTGAGATGTTTTCTCATCTTAAAAATGTAAGGTCTCATTCCTACTCTGCTTATCTTCTAGAGTTGCTAGGAGGATCCAGTGAGCTCATGAATGTGAAATGATGTGAAAGCAACTTAGAAACTGTAATGTGCTAAGCACATGGAAATGGTGCTGCTTAACACTTTTCATAGAAGCTACTTTGGATAACTTGAACCCAATGGCCTGAACTGGGTGGAGAAGGCATTGCTCTTTCTTCTGGCAGTAGAACCCAAAGGCCATCCCTGAACTGGAGCTCTATTCTGGGTGGAGGTAGTTCATGGCAAAAATTCAACAGTCAAGTTTTGTCTTTTGACATTTTTTATCTCACTGCATACCTCTTCTGAATTCCTTGTTTCCATATTTTCTTTGCCTCCCCTCTGTTCCTTTTACCTCCCCTCTGTCTCTTGTCAAAACCTACTTTTATTTTATTTTCAAATTTTTCATTTAAATTCTAGTTAGTTAAGGGCGCCTGGGTGGCTCAGTTGGTTAAGTGGCTGCCTTCGGCTCAGGTCATGGTCCTGGAGTCCCCGGATCGAGTCCCGTGTCGGGCTCCCTGCTCGGCGGGGGGCCTGCTTCTCCCTCTGACCCTCCCCCCCTCTCATGTGCTCTCTCTCTCTCATTCTCTCTGTCTCAAATAAATAAATAAAATCTTTTAAAAAAAAATAAATTCTAGTTAGTTAAAATATAGTGTAATATTGGTTTCAGGAGTAGAATTTAGTGATTCATCACTTACATATAATACCCAGTGCTCATTATAACAAGCACCCTCCTTAATTACACATAACCCATTTAGCTCATCCCCCCACATCCCTCCATCAACCATCAGTTTGTTCTTTATCATTAAGAGTCTCCTATGGTTTGCTTCCCACCCCCTTTTTTTCCTCTTCCCATATGTTCATCTGTTTTGTTTCTTAAATTCTACAAATGAGTGAAATCATACGGTATTTGTCTTTCTCTGACTGACTTATTTCACTTAGCATAATACACTCTAGCTCCATCCATGTCGTTGCAAATGGCAAGACTTCATTTCTTTTGATGGCTGAGTAATATTCCACTCCGTGTGTGTGTGTGTGTGTATCACATCTTCTTTATCCATTCATCAGACGATGGACATTTGGGCTTTCTCCATAGTTTGGCTATTGTGGACTTTGCTGCTATAAACATCACATTGCATGTACCCCTTTGAATGTGTATGTTTGTATCCTTTGGGTAAATACCTACTAGTGCAATTGCTGGGTCATAGTGTAGTTCTACTTTTAATTTTTTGAGGAACCTTCATACTGTTCTCCAGAGTGTCTGCACCAGTTTGCAATCCCACCAACAGTGTAAGTGATTTCCCCTTTCTCTGCATCCTCCCCAATATCTGTTTTTTCCTGGGTGGTTAATTTTGCCATTCTTAGAGGTGTGAGGTGGTGTCTCATTGTAGTTTTGATTTGTATTTCACTGATTATGAGTGATGTTGAGCATCTTTTCATGTGTTTGTTAGCCCTCTGGATATCTTCTTTGAAAAAATGTCTATTCATGTCTTCTGCCCATTTCTTAACTGTATTATTTGTTTTTTGGGTGTTAAGTTTGTTAAGTTCTTTATATATTTTGGATACTAACCCTTTATCAGATATGTAATTTGCAAATATCTTCTCCCATTCCATAGGCTGCCTTTTAGTTTTGTTGATTGTTCCCTTCACTGTGCAGAAGCTTTTTATTTTGATGAATCCCAATAGTTCATTTTTGCTTTTGTTTCCCTTGCCTCCAGTGATGGGTCTAGTAACAAGTTGCTACAGGCGAGGTCAAAGAGGTTGCTCCCTGTGTTCTCCTATAGGATTTTGATGGTTTCCTGTCTCACATTTAGGTCTTTCATCCATTTTGAATTTATTTTTGTGTATGGTATAAGAAAGTAGTCCAGTTTCATTCTTCTGCATGTTGCTGTCCAGTTTTTACCAACACCATTTGTTGAAGAGACTCTTTTTTCCATTGGATACTCTTTCCTGCTGTGTTGAAGATTAGTTGACCATACACGTGTGGGTCCATTTCTGTGTTTTCTATTCTGTTTGATTGATCTGTGTCTGTTTTTGTGCCGTACGATACTGTCTTGATGATTATAGCTTTGTAATACAGCTTGAAGGCCAGAATCGTGTTGCCTCCAGCTTTGCTTTTCTTTTTCAGTATTGCTTTGGCTATTCGGGGTCTTTTGTGCTTCCATACAAATTTTAGGATTGTTTGTTCTAGCTCCATGAAAAATGCTGGTAGTATTTTGATAGGGATTGCATTAAATGTGTATATTGCTTTGGGTAGTATAGACATTTTAACAGTGTTTTTCTTCCAGTCCATGAGCATGGAATGTCTTTCCATTTCTTTGTGTCCTCTTCAATTTCTTTCATCAGTGTTTTATAGTTTTCAGAGTACAGGTTTTTTATCTCTTTGGTTAGGTTTATTCTTAGGTATCTTATTGTTTTTGGTGCAGTTGCAAATGGGATTGATAGCTTGATTTCTCTTTCCACTGCTTCATTATTGGTGTATAGAAATGCAACAGATTTCTGTATGTTGATTTTATACCCAGCATCTTTGCTGAATTCATGTATTAGTTCTAGCAATTTTTTGGTGGAGTCTTTTGGGTTTTCTACATAGAGAGTGTCATGTCTGCGAAAAGTTTGGCTTCTTCCTTGCCAGTTTGGATGCCTGTTATTTCTTTTTGTTGTCCTAACTTCCAGTACCATGTTAAGTAGTAATGTTGAGAGTGGACATCCTTGTTTTGCTCCTGATAGTAGAGGAAAAGCTCTCAGTTTTTCTCTGCTGGGGATGATATGAGCTGTGGGTTTTTCATATATGGCCTTTATGATTTTGAGGTATGTTCTGTCTATACCTACTTTGTTGAGGGTTTTTATCAAGAATGGTTCTGTATTTTGTCAAATGCTTTTCCTGCATCTATTGAAAGGATCATATGGTTCTTATCTTTTCTTGTAGTAATATGAAACCTGCTTTTAGAAGCAAGGCAGCAGCATCTTTTAAAGGTGACCCCAGCTTTCCACTTGAGATAACCTAGTCCAACTAGCTCAGAGAGGATCTAGATTTGCCCAAGTTCATACCACAGATCAGTAACCAAGCCAGGCCTGGAGTCCATTCTTCTCATACCATTGTTTTTTCACTAGCATTTGTATTTTAGTGTGAATTTAAAATTGAGATTCCTTAGCAAAGACATTTGGTGGTGAGAGAGATTCTGGAAGTGTCTGTACTTAGCCTTCATAGTGAGGTGTTCTTATCCCTTAATTTCCAGGGTCAGACTTTTTTGGGACCCTGAGGGGTAGGAGAGGCAGTAATGGTTGTAGTGGAAGGGATGAGATCTGTAGAGCAGAGGGAGGAAAGAGCACCAGAAAATGTCTAAAACAATGATCTGCACAGTGAAGCTAAGGGGAAAACATTAGAAGTTCTCTATCTATTAAATTGCTAATCTCATCATTACTTAATCTCTATTTTTGTACAAATTTTTATAAAACACATAGTACATTAGTAGTATTTATTTATTTATTTATCTATTTATTTATTTAAAGATTTTATTTATTTATTTTGACAGAGAGAGACACAGCGAGAGAGGGAACACAAGCAGGGGGAGTGGGAGAGGGAGAAGCAGGCTCCCCGCTGAGCAGGGAGCCTGATGTGGGGCTCGATCCCAGGACCCTGGGATCATGACCTGAGCCGAAGGCAGAAGCTTAATGACTGAGCCACCCAGGCGCTCCACATTAGTAGTATTTAGATACTGGGGTAGGTATTCATTTTTTTAACCAATTGATAATTTTTAACCCGAGACAATTGATAACCATCTTTCTAAAATACTGTGGCTTGGTTTCTAATCTTGGCTCTGCTGTTGACTAGATTTACTCGTTGGGTATCTTCTCCTCACTGGAACCTCAGTTTTCTTATCTGTAAAAAGTTGGACTGAACTAGGTGTGCTTGTTCTTGAGAATCTCCAATCCTGAGCTTTTCTGAGTATAAGAACACTACATCAAAAACTAATGATGTATTATATGTTGGCTAACTGAACATAAAAAATAAAAATAAATAAAATCTTAATAATAATAATAATAATAATAATGATAATAATAAAAATACTCCACTGTCAGGTTCTTGAACCTGAGACAGAGTCAAGAAGAATAGGTTCAAGTTCTAGCACTGTACTGGATGCTTTGTTACTCACTTGCCCTGGGCCTTCCCTTCTCTGCCCTCATCTCTTTCACCTAGCTTAAACAGGCAGAAGCTGTCTTACATAAGCTTGTATGACCTACTTGAAGTTCTGTTGTTACAAGCACAACTACTTTTCATTCAAAGACCCAATGCCATCCCTCCTAGGCCTTGAGGGTGGGTCTGATTGTGCTTCACTTGTGTCCTCTTTGACAGCTTAAGTTTAAATTTTTTTTTTAAAAGATTTTATTTATTTATTTGAGAGAGAGAGAATGAGAGAGAACACATGAGAGGGGGGAGGGTCAGAGGCAGAAGCAGACTCCCTGCCGAGCAGGGAGCCCAATGCGGGACTCGATCCAGGGACTCCAGGATCATGACCTGAGCCGAAGGCAGTCGCTTAACCAACTGAGCCACCCAGGCGCCCCGACAGCTTAAGTTTAGATGTTGCATCTCTCTGCCAGAAGGCAAGTCAACTCAGCCAGTTTGTTCCCTGGGGCCTGGTCCAGTGGCTGCTCACCAAACATCCCTGCCATCCACCCATCCACTATTTACCATGTCTGCTGGGAACCCAGGATTGTGCTAGACTTTGATAGAAACATGGCCCATCCCTGAACAGGAATCACTGCTGAACAGGGACCAAAGGCACTGCTTAGTGCCTTGGCCAATGTGTTTTCTCTCACTGTGAGCCAACAGGCAGAGGAAAATCAATAAGCCACTGGAAACCATCTTCTACATTCTGATGGGCTGTTTAAATGAAGATTTCCATTTTGGGTTGTAAGGACTCCCCAGGAGAATATTACATCTCTTTGGAAAGGATGAGTCTTTGCAAATCTGTGTCCTGGGTGGGCATACTCAATAGACTTCAAGGTGGTTTAAATTGATTGAAATATATTTATTTTTCCTTTCTGTTCTCCAGATATAGGAGCAGGTCAAAATGCTCCTATAAATGCTGTTCCTGTTCTCACCACCTTAGAGCAGATGGCCACATTTAAAGACCACATTAGAACCATTAGTTCTAACCTATCTCTTCCTCTGCTCCTCCCCCCCACCTACAGCCCTCCTTCCCCTACAATACTTCTAACACGACATCTGTCAAATGGATAAAAAAAAAAATGACTTTCCTTTCTTCTCTCTGCCTTGCCCACCCACCCTCTGGCTGTGGTGTTGATGAGTATAGAACTATGCATGTGGGAGGCATGGAGGACAGATTCCTCATGTAGTTCTAGCCCCCTCCCCCTCCCCTTCTGTAAACCTAGAGGAGCCCCACCCCCACCGCTTCTCAGGAAACTCCAAGGCTGGCCTTCAAGTCACAATCCAGGAAAAGTTAAGGATCCCAGAGCTGGTCCCAGTAGAACCACATAAAGCAATTCAAGAACCCAGCTGCAGAGTCCTAGATAGGTCTAGGTCATCTCAGGGATTGGGAGCTTTTTGAGCTCCCTGCCTCTTCCCTAGGCCCGGCCTGGCCATCTCTCAAGGTTTGAAGGCAACAAAGAGACCCCAATGGGTGGCTGGAACTTAGTACCCACAGCAAGTCCAAGAAGAAGATCACAATGCCCAGGGCAGGAACATTTTGGAGATGGAGCCCAAGCTGACTCAAGAGACAGGTGGGGTCAGGGTAACCTCCAGTTTGGGAGGTATGCTTCTGACTCAACTCATCGAGAGAGAATTGCTGACTCATTTTTTCTTTGTTTATTTGTTTTACTAATAATTTGTCTCTTAGAATATTAGAGTCTGACTTGAATAGGTTGAGCGCAGCTCTTGGAAATTGTTTCTAGACTATAGCATAGAAACATACTGCAAGGATTTTTCCATTAGGGCCATTGGGGGCCTCAGGGCTGAAGATCAGGGCAGGGGTGGGAGGGAGTAGGGGTTCAAGAGAGCAGGTGCAGATAGCCTCTCAAGGCAGACTGGAAAGATCCTCCTGGACAAGCTACTGTAACTCCTTGGCCTGCCTGGAATCTAATACAAGGAGAAGCCAGGAGACAGTTTCAGAGATTCTGGTTTCTTCCAAATGATCCAGTGCAGTAAGAGGAAATTCTTGTATTTCAAACTTTGGCTCTAGTAAGTTTAAGACACTTGTTTCAATATGATGTATGATTCAAGATCACTTGGGCTGCTTTTTAAAAATTCTGTGGTGATTCTGAGCAGCAGGTCTGTGGACCACACATTGAAAGACTAGTCTAATGGGTTCGAGTCACCTGGGTGATGCCAAAAGATCCCAGAATAACTTGACAGTAAGTACTATTTCCAACGTTTTGGACATTCAAGCTTATGTTTATCAGATTGGGAGGTGCTCTGGGTGGGATACTTCTCTAGCCAACAGGATCATGGTTGCTTGGTGGTCCAGAAACATGTGTTCTCTGTGATCTGTCCAACCCTTGACCTATTTGGCTGCATTTTCTCTAAAGGACTCGTTTCTTCAAAAAGACCAAACTCTTAACATCATGAACTTTGGAGAAGTAGCTGGGTCTCACTTCATTAACTCCGCAGCCTGTTAGGTTGAGCTAGTGCCTGAAGTTTCGTATCAGAAGAGTCCATTGCTAAGGTCCAGACCAAGCAAGTAACTCCACTTCCTTCATATATGTTTGGTCACTGTTACAGCTAAGATCACATGTACCTTCTTTGCAAGAAGTACAGAAAGGTGTTGTCCTTTGTCTATAATGAATGAGAAAATGTCCTTTTCTTGGGAAGCTTATCTGGGATTCCCAAACTTTTAGGTCCTAACAAGTATGAGTTGGCTTGTGACCAAAGTACATATTGGCCTTTGGTTCAGGTGATCCATCTTGCTCTTGCTGAACCTGACTCTCATCTAGGCTCACCTTTCCAAATCAAGCCAGTCCAGCTGGGTTTTGTGCCTGTCAGGTGTTGCTGAAACTAACCATAGATCTTTCATTTTCTTTTCTTTTTTTAATGTATTTATTCCAGAGAGAGGGAGGAGAGAGTGAGAGCATGAGCCAGGGAGGGGTCAGAGAGAGAGGGAGAAGCAGACTACCCGCTGAGTGGGGAGCCCGACGTAGGACTAGATCCCAGGACCCCTGGGATCATGACCGGAGTCGAAGGCAGACGCTTAACTAACTGAGCCACCCAGGCACCTCAGATCTTTCATTTTCTTAAAGTGAAAAATGGATGGTACAATGGGACATTGAAGGAAGCTGGTGCCCAATGACTCACAAATCACATGAACAAAGTAGGAAAAAATGATCATGTCATGAAAAGATGATATTTGCAAAAAAAAAAAAAGAAAAGATATTTGCATACTTCCTTTCAGTACATTTAGAGCCATCATCACTTGAATTCATTATATATTCTGCTCAGAAATGAAATTATTTAGTTATGGGTGATAGCACCACCCAGGTTAAAGCTGAAATCAGCCAGGTGTGAACTATTAAGTCATAGGGAAAAGAAAAATCAATTCTTGGGATTTAAAAAATATTCATAGTGTTGTTTTTCTTACCTGCCATCTTTTCTCCTTTCCCTGATGACCTTCAAGCACCTGTGCACATCTTCAGCAAAAACCAGCAGCCTACCCCACAAGCTACCTGGCCATAAATTCTATCAACAACAGACTGTCCTATAGACCACCTGTTACATATTATGTAAATAATTTTCTTAGCTCCATAGTATGTTCTGCAACCTGACAGAGATGCTAATTCTGTTGTGATCTGCCTCAGAACTTGCCTGATTTTAAGGCTCAGGTTGTAGAGGCTAAAAACAGGGCTTTTCATTATGAATTAAGCAGATTGTTTAGATCTACTGTTCACAATTGTACACTCTGGTTGTTTGGAGATTAACACTCTGGTTGACAACTTGAATAAATCCATATTGCCTTATTTTCTTATCCTATGTAGAAATTAGTGAAAGAGGCAAAGAGAGAAAGGATACAAACTGGAGTCATCAGGTGAGGGATTAACGAACAGGCAGGTCAAGATCACGCAGCTGGCAAGAGGCAGCATAGCTCCAGTGTTCCTGTACTTAGCCATGGCTAAGGCTTTGGCTGAAGCAGAGGCACGGAGGTAGGAGTACATCTGCCTGCAAGAGGATCAGTTTGGCCAGAATGGAAGGTCCCTGTCAGGGTAAAGATAAGGGTTGGATCCATAAGTGGGACATTGAAAGATTGACAGGAGAGAGTTGTTGAGGCTTCTTGAGTGTGGATAATTGTACCAGCAAGGAAGATTTGAGAAATGCATCATTAAGGAGTAGCTTTAAGGGGGAAAGAGACCGTGGGCAGCAGCAAGGCCAATTGGGAGGCAACTTGAGGTGGTAAGAGCCAGACATAGGATGGGACATTGAAAATGAATATAAAGGGTCATATCTGAGAGAGAGACATGTGGAAGTAAAAAACGACAGGCCAAGAAGAGGAATCAGAAATGGGAAAAATTAGGAAGGGGGGAACAGGGGCATATGATGAGTTTTACATATGTTTTATTGGAGGTGGTAATAGGCCATCCAGTGAAATGTGGAGGAGGAAGTTGGAAATATGGGACTGGAGGTGAGAGAGCTGATGTCATGGGAGAAAGATGATTTCTCTGACTTTTGAATGGGGTAGTCAAGGGCTAAAGTGGAAAACCCATTCCTCAGTTTTCTTAGACAGTCTGACTAGCCTATGTCACCAGCAATGCCTGAATGAGTTACATTCAGGAAGGGACTAGTCAGCTCCAAGTTCTCATTTTCCTGAGTAGAGAGCAGTAAAAGTGTCCTATCAAGCACAAAGGAGGGTGAGAAGAAATATGCTGTAATAATGACATTTCTGTTGTTTGAGAAGCTGAAATGTTAGGCTCAATAGAAAGCTAGAGCTGGAAGCAACTTAAGAGGGTGTCTGTCTGGTTCAAGTCTGTAACTTGACTGATAAAGAAACTGAGACAGGTAAATGACTTGCCCAAGATCATTCAATGAGTTACTGGCAGAGCTTCTTCCAATAGGCAGTCTTTACTGTACACTGTGGTGCTTCCTAGCTGTTGTTGGGACAGCCTGGGTCACACCTTTCCAGAAGTGGGGAAGATTATTGTCCTTGAACACTGGGCAATATAGCCAGAATCTATTTACAGGGCTGCATTAAAAAGACAATTCAGGAGAGAGAATAAAATCTCAGTCTATTTTCGATGTACTTAAAAGGAACAAAGGAAAAGATTTTGCTCTTGTCCATGCCTAGCTTTTGAGGGATGGGATCTTCTGAGAGGATGGGGATAAGCACCAACTGACAAAAACCTTGTAGAGGCAAAAATGCCTCAAGTCCCTTCTTATCCTCCTGTGAAGCTTCTCAGAAGGCAGGTGCAGCTCAGCTATCTTCATGGAAATTGACACATTTGCTATTCTGCACAGCACATTTTTATTTTTTAACATTTTTCCCTTCTGCTTCTTGCCATTAAAACTCTAATATTTCTGGCAGTCACCCAGGCTAATTAAATAACTATTTTGGGGGTGGTACTGTTCAACTAGAGGGCCAAGAGCAAAAAAAAAAAAAAAAAAGGAAGACAAGTGTTAGGGTTCTGAATAACTGGGATCCCGGTTTTTTTTTTTCTATGTTGGCAAGGCCTGGCATTGGGAATACTCTGTACATGACTCAAAATATCCTTTCTCAGATATACCAACCACTGAGGAAGACCTTTAGGATAGGCAGGGAGCCCAACCTACAGGGTGGCATGGCAATCCCTGGGAAGAATGAGGCATCAGGAGAGGCAAGGGTGAAGCCTAGACTATGAAGGTCCTCCAGAGCAGTGGTTCACCAAGTGTGTCTCTGAACCAGCAGCATAGGCATCACCTGGAAACTTGTTTGAAATGCAAGCTTTCAAGTCCTACTTAAGACCAACTGAATTAGGGGCACCTGGGTGGCTCAGTCAGTTAAGCATCTGCCTTCGGCTAAGGTCATGATCCCAGGGTCCTGGGATTGAGCCCCGAAGCAGGCTCCCTGCTCAGTGGGGAGCCTGCTTCTCTCTTTCCCTGTGCCCCTCAACCCCCCCTCCTCAGCTCATGCTCTCTCTCTCTCTCGCTCTGCTGTCCCTCTCTCTATCTCAAATAAATAAATAAAATCTTAAAAAAAAATAAAGACCAACTGAATCAGAGACTCAGACTTGGGGGTCTAGTAATCTGTGTTTTAACAAGCCGTCCAGGAGGTTGAGAACTACTACTCAAGGTCATTCACAGGGTGGGCTGGTATCCCTGGAAAGAGAAACCATCTGGGAGCCTTTTCTCTTTGCCTTCTGGTGGGAGATTGGCAAAAGCAAAGTTATAGAGTAAGGGCTACTAAAGATTCAAATCTGCTCTACCACCTACTAACTGGGTGACTATGGGCTACTTGGTTAATGTCACAGGTTATAATAAGAATATTAATGCTTACCTTGGAGAGTTATAGAGGCTGAGATCACAAAGCCCCTTGCACAGTGCCTGAGATATGTTTTTAACAAATACAAGTTTTTCTTCCTCCCCATTTTACTTTGTCACTTCTTCCCTGCCTTCTTTCCTTCCACCTGAAAGGGCCCACAGGCTACTCCAAGTTAGCTGTAGACACATGCCACATTGTTGACCAGAGACCAGGCTTAGAAGTCAAACTCTTAGAGGTCAAGCCTCCAGAGTATGGTAGTCACATTTTCAGGGTAAAAATCAGGGAACATAGGTCTGAGAACAGATATATCTACTTATAGTATCAGTGGGATAGAATATTTGAAATTAAGATTATCCTGGGAAATCTAGACAAAAATAAATAGGATCTCATTCCTCTTTTAAGAAAGATATAATGACTTCCCCCTCCTCATCCTCTTATTCATAGCCAAAAGTGTCTTCCGTGTAGGGGTGCAGAAAACTGTGTGTCCCACTCACTGGCAAGTGAGCAAGAGCCAACGTATATTTGGTGCTATACCTGAAGTGTCCTGGGGATTAGGATTTATTTTGTTAGAAGTCACATCAGCACTTTCCCAAGGCCAGGAGCTATTTGGGCACCTTGCTGGAGTAACTCAGCACCATCTCCTGGCTTTATGTTGGGCTTGCAGGATAAAGGGGTGGGGACAATTGGGAAATTAAGGCTTTTGCTGGGGGGAGGAGTATAAAACAGTTTAAGATATAAAGAATTTAACCCCTGATATAACCACTCTCAAATGGCCTTTTCTTGGCTTTTTTTCCTTTTGTAGCTCTGTACTATTTGATAATATGATCAGCTCCTGCTACTTAAAATTCTTGTCCTTCACATTGGTGAGATTACACTCCTTGGTATCCTAATTATGTACTGAAAGCTTCATTTTGGTTTGTTTCTCTGGCTCCTCTTCTCTTCCTGACCTCCCATTATTGCTATTTCCCTAGGTTTCTGGTCTTCTTTCTTAGCACTTTCTTACAGGGCAAACTTCTTTGGTTTCTACAATTTCTGGGCCATTGACTCCAAAACCTATACAACTATCTCTCCTGACATCTCTTAAACTTCAAATCTACCTGCATATGCTGCTGGCCCCCTATATTCAACACATTGAAGAGAAAATTTGTCATCTCTTTTTTCTCCTCCCAAACAAGTATTTCTTTTTTTTAAAGTTTTATTTTTTATTATTTTATTTTATTATGTTATGTTAGTCACCATATAATACATCATTAGTTTTTGATGTGGTGATCCACGATCCATTGTTTTCATATAACACCCAGTGCTCCATGCAGTACGTGCCCTCCTTAATACCCATCACGGGGCTAACCCATCCCCTCACTCCCTTCCCTCTAAAACCCTGTTTGTTTCTCAGAGTCCATAGTCTTTCATGGTTCATCTCTCCCTCCAATTTCCACCCCTTCATTTTTCCCTTCCCTCTCCTAATGTCCTCCATGCTATTCCTTATGTTCCACAAAGAAGTGAAAACATGATAATTGACTTTCTCTGCTTGACTTATTTCACTTAGCATAGTCTCCTCCAGTCCCATCCATGTTGATGTAAAAGTTGGGTATTTATCCTTTCTGATGGCTGAGTAATATTCCATTGTATATATGGACCACATCTTTTTTATCCATTCATCTGCTGAAGGGCATCTCGGCTCTTTCCACAGTTTGGCTATTGCTTGGCTATTGCAGACAGGGAAAGAAACAATGAATGTTGGAGAGGTTGTGGAGAAAGTGGAACCCTCTTACACTGTTGGTGGGAATGCAAGTTGATACACCACTTTGGAAAACAGTGTGGAGGTTCCTCAAAAAATTAAAAATAGAGCTACCCTATGACCCAGCAAACAAACATTTCTTCATGTAACTTACCCTCATGCTTTAATCATCACACTTTGGCTTGAAATACCACCTCCACCCCCCAAATCAACTTTGACTTCCTCCTTTTCCTCAAATTAGATTTAAGAGCCTTCAAACAGGACTCCAGGCTGCTTTTCCATCTGTCCTTCCCCAGCTCCCCGAAACCCCTCTTCCCACCCTTTTCCAAACTCTACTACCTGTTTGCTATCAAATTCTCCATAGTCTTTACCTCTGAGATTTTATTTAATCTCATTCCTCATTCCTCTGCCTCAAGTGCTTTTCCTTCTCCCTCCTGTATCTGTTACAATCCTACCCATTCTTTAAGGCCTATCTTTCAGTGTCCCACAAAGTTATTCTAGAGCCCAATAGCCACATATATTACTCCCTTCCTCTGAAGTCTTATACTAAGCCAACATATACCAAGCATTGTAATAGGCACTGTACATCTAGTGCTCAGTTTACCCTATCTATAACCCTGCCTGTGAGGCAGGTATTATTATCCCCATTTTATGTATGAAGAAACTGAGGCCCAAGTTTGTATAGCTTGAAACTACTGTCCTTGGCTTTTGTGATATTGCGCTTCCTGGTATCCTAATTACATGCTGAAAGTTCCATTTTGGTTTGTTTCTCTGGCTCTTCTATTCCTCACCTCCCATTGTCACTGCTACTTTCTAAGTTAGGAAAGTCCAGAATTGAAGCTAGGTTTGCTTGCCCTTAACCATATTTTCATACTGCTTGAAGGACATTCACTGTTAGTACCTGAAGTGCCTTTGCTCTTCAAGTAAGGACTGTGCCTGAATCATAGTAAGAAGATCCCTGTATACAGTCGTGGCTCACTGAATGAGGGTTGGATGGAAAATAGATGAGCAAAGTGCATATTTATCAAAAATTGTAGCAAGTTAAGTCAATCCTATACACAAAAGGGAGATTTGAAACCAATTTCAAGCCCAAATTTAATTCACTTTATTTATTTAATTTAAATTTAATTAGCCAACATATAGTACCTCGTTAGTTTCAGATGCAGTGTTCAATAATTCATCAGTTGTGTGTAACACCCAGTGCTCATCACATCACGTGCCCTCCTTAATGCCCATCACCCAGTTACCCCATCCTCCCCACTCACCTCCCTTTTCACAACTCTCAGCTTGTTTCCCGGAGTCAAGAGTCTCTCATGGTTTGTCTCCCTCTCTGACTTCTTCCCATTCAGTTTTCCGTCCCTTCCCCTCTGATCCTCTGCACTATTTCTTATATTCCACATATGAGTGAAGCCATATGATGATTGTTTTTCTCTCACTGACTTATTTCACTGAACCTAATACCCTCCAGTTTTAATTCACTTTTAAAACAACTCAGAGGATGGGCGAGTAGCATACCCTTATTCCTGCTTATATTTGTGACTGGAGAGCACAGGAGCCCCATACAGCTACCAGCCTCTTCTGGATTAGCTCTTCTCTCATGTCTGCACACATATCCATCAACTCTTGGTTCAGTATGTTATAATTCATGAAGCAAGTGGATATGCAGAATTATTCATGTTTAACAGGTAAAGAAACTGACCCAGTGGCACCATAGTTTATAAGAGCAGATACCCTAGAGCCATACTGTAGCTGCATTTGAATTATGTCTTTAATACTTATTGTTTGTAAATTTGGGGAAATTATTTAACCTCTCTGTGCTTCAATATCCTCATCTATAAGATAGGAATAATAATACTATTTCTTCAAATGGCTGTTGTGAGGCTTTAATGAATTAATGTGTGTAAAGTGCTTGGAATAGTGCCTGACATTATTAGTTAATATTAGCTAATAACATCACCATCATCATTACAACTTTAGCAAGTAACAAAGGAAGGTCTTAAATCCAGGTGTTCTTTTCTACCTTCTCTATCTATGGTATTACTTTGGGAAAAAAGTGGTCTAGGAGGCTGGCCATCTGATGATTGTAGGCAAGTTACTCCTGCTATATCATACCTGATCTATAAAATGAAGGCTTAAGGGTGATGATCTTTGAAATGCTGTTTAGTTCTGACTGTTTTTGATTCCAAGTAGGCCCTGGCAACAGGCTTACCAGTTGGTTTATGGCCACTGGATCCTAGATTGGCCTTGGCTAGGGTATAGCTGGGCTCTATGATCTGAGGGCCCAGGCAGGTCCACTGGACTAAATGGGGACAAGAGTGAGCCAACTGCTGCTGGGAAAAGCCAAACATGAAGTTGCTAAAAAGATGACTGCACTGTAGAAAGAGCACAGGCAGTGGAATCAGCCAGACCTGGGCCTAGGGTACCTCAGACAGTATCACAGATAGCATCCTGAGCAGAGGACTAGTAATTGATACCAAGATATGCTTGACCTTTGGTAAAAAGCCAAGATACAGCTTTAAGCCACAAGCCTTCATGGTGCTTTGAGTTGGGGCTGTATGTGCTTTTTGAGCTCTAACAACACCAGTTGGAACCCATATGTGGCAGGAGAGGGAGATTTTCTTTATGAAGATTTATTCTGTTAAGGCCAGTGACCAGCAATTCTCCACTGAGGCTAGAACAAGAAGAAATTGACTTTTAGTGTAATTGGAAGAAAGCAGGCTCAACATAAAACAAAACAACTTTTCATAGGCAGGGCCACTGGTGACTAAAGGTGGCTGTCCATACCTCTTTCTTTGTAGTTCTTTACGAATAGGAGTCATCTGGTTTCTGATATTATGGATGGAGTTCTATGAGTTCAGTGTAGCTAATGAATAGACATTGTTAGTATGGTATGATGGGTATTAGAGCATATGCTCTCAGAATGCCAGGCTCCATAATTTATTACTTGTATGATTGAACAAAGGATAGGTCACCTATCTGAGCCTCAGGTTCCTTATCTTTAAAATATGGGTAATAGTGAGACTTAGTCATTCAGTAAGGATCAAGTGGTGCAGTAGATATGAAAATACTTTATAAATAGTAAAGCATGAGGTACTTGAAAGGTGGTGTTATAAAAGGCCCTATTGGAAATCTCATTTGCATCCATGCTGAGGAGCTCCCAGTATGCCTTACCTGACCAACAGAATTACTTAACTAAGTCAAAAGATCAGTATGTGGGTGTGTTTTCATATGTATGTAATGTGTTATGTGTTAATTTCATGACCATAAGGTTATTCTCCAGTTGGTATATTGAAAGGCAGTCCTATGTGAGAGGATGCATGTTCCATATTCTGTCTCTGTTATCTTTGAACTGTTTTGTCTTTGGTCTCGTGGAGCTACAGTTACCTTGGGGAATCAGTCCCTCCTTAAAGCAGACTGATAGAAAAATTGACTTCTAGAGAACATGTTCAGAAATTTAATGCTAGAGAAAGTGTTCTTGAATCTTTTGCCTTGACAGGCCATATGTTCTTTGTTCTGGGATCTGTTTCTCCGAATGCCAGGAAGATTGATGGCCCATATAGGCTGGAACCAGTTGGGGAAAAAGGAGAACAAACAACACAGGGGTCAGGATGGCAACCAGAAAGAGAGGCAGACTCTTCCTCCACCCTCATCTCCATCACTGTGCTTAGACTAGTGTTGTGAGTGTGTGAGTGTGTGTGCGTGTGTGTGTGTGTGTGTGTGTGTGATGTGGCACTGGGATAGATATCATCCTGTTGTTGTGTGTAGCGCAGTCCTACTTGCCACAAAGTTTAATGACCAGGGTTAAGGTCTTTGCACAGCCCCTGCCTTGCTGGATGATCCTGAGCTCACCCCTTAACTTCACTGTGGCTCAGTTATGCCATCTATCAAATGGAGGATTCAACCTAGACTCCTTATGTATCTCACAGGGTGGCAGTAACAAATCACTGAGTGAATCTGTGCCAAGGCTGAGTTTCATGGAAGCAAGCCATCACAGAAAGCCATATTCTTTCATACCCATGACCTCTCTGGATAGCATCATGTGTGGGTGAGAACAGGAGGCTGCAGGACTGGAGTCCATTGTGTGTGAGGAATGCCATGGTCTGTAACCCATGGGGGTGGGGTACAGTGGTGTTAAATAATATACCACAAACTCTCAATTGGTCAGTTCCAAGGAGGAGTAAGTAAAGGGGAGGAACACAGGAAATTTAGAGCAAATATGTTTGAGCTTCATTTTAGTCTTTGATTTCAACCTCTTCACCCATTCCAGACCCAGGGCTGCCTTGAAGCACCAAAGGAAGATGCACTGGAAATTTCTTTCTTCTCTGGGGAAAAAGCTCATGAGTAGGAATAAAAGCATGAGGCCTGTGTAGTCCATATTCACATTCTGGGCCATTCCACCCACTAGCTAATGGAGAGTTGACAAGTATTGTTTGTCTTGTGGTCCAGTGGAGCTTGTGCTCCTAGTGCCATCTCCCTCTCCCCAACCCTTCACCACTAGTATGTCAGTTTTTCCATAACTAGTAGAGTTCTGTGGGTGGGGTAAGGGGCAAGTAAGGTAGCCAGCTGTGTGGACTGAACACATTCTCATTTTGTCTCCTAAGCTGATCACTGGAGATTCCATCGTTAGTGCTGAGGCAGTATGGGATCACGTCACCATGGCCAACCGGGAGTTGGCATTTAAGGCTGGCGACGTCATCAAAGTCTTGGATGCTTCCAACAAGGATTGGTGGTGGGGCCAGATCGACGATGAGGAGGGATGGTTTCCTGCCAGCTTTGTGAGGGTGAGTGTCAGCCTTCACTCTCCTCTCCTCAGCCTTCACTTTCCTCTCTTGTCTCCTTGGCTACCTGCCCCTGGCTTTCCCCTCACCAGCCTTTGTTCTTCTGCTCATTTCTCTCCTGGTGGCTCCTCTCACGTATACCCTCCCCCTTTTTGGTCTTTTACCCAGGACATGGGCCTCCTTTAATCTTTTCCCTTCTAATTTTGAGTCTTTTCATTTTTCCCCTTGTTTATTTTAACAATCCCCATATTCTGTCTGCCTCCTGCCTCCTGCCTCCTACCTGTTGTGACTTTGTACAAATCACTTCCCTTTTGGTCTAGATGGTTTTTGAAGACTCTTTTAACTCTATATTGCTGCGAACTTACGTTTCTTACCTCTCTTCTTTTCTGCTTTTATTATTTTCCTTGTTTCCCCTCTTTTGTTCTTTCTTTTTATAGATCCCTCTCTTCCCGTCCCCTCCCTTCCTCACTCCTCTCTGCCTCCTTTGCCTTCTTTCTCTTATTTAGGGAAGTGTGAACAACCCTGTGTGTTGTCTTCAGCTGTTAATGTAAGAGTGTGGGCTTCCTACCCTCTCAGGGGCTACAGTTTACTGATTGCAGATTTTACATTGAGTCAGGTGGCTGGGATCTAAGATGTGCTGAGGGTGGGAAGCAGGCAGCTTGATAGTGCTTGTAAGACCTTGGCCCTTTTGACATTGTGCCATGAAGAACCTGGCCGTTAATGAAAGGGCCTCTTGAGAAAGGGCTCCTTAGCAGTTTCTGCTTCCTCTGGGTTACCAATTGGCAAGATGCTATGGGGTAAGAGCTCTGGCCTGGAGTCCCAGCTCTTGGGAGTTATGAGCTAGAATCTGTTCTTTGGTATTTGTGAGCTCTGATTTTCCCCATCCACAAAATGGTGTTGATAATTCTTTTATGCTAGTGGATATCACAATGAATGTGATAATGTACATGGAAACAACTGTGTAGCAGTATAAATACCCAGGCTACATCAGGATGTCTTATGATCATACTTACCATAGCCTATCACCTTTTGTCAGTTTCTTCTGTAAGATACCTGATGTCAAACAAAAGATGAGAGTGGTTTGGGCTCTTGGAAGATGAAGGGCCTCAAGACTACAATGATAATATTGTGACATGAGTGAAGGAGCAGTTTGTTTGAAATCAGACAACCTGAAATGCAATTTCAGCTTTACTACCTCCCAACTCCATGGCTTTTGGCAAGACTTAATTCCCTGAACCTTGATTTCCTCATCTGAAAAATAGGGATAACAGACGTTTTATGATGATTAAATGAAATCACATAAGGGAGTAAAGTGTTTAGCGCAGTGCTTGCCACACAGTAGGTACTTGGCAAATGGTAACTTGCTTTATCATCATCATCATCATCCTCATTATCACCACCACCACCACCTTATTAGCCCCAAAATGTGTATGTATCAAGGCTGGCCTTAATGGTTAAAAGAGGCTTCCTTCCTTGGAGGGCTGTAAACCCAGGAAACACTGTTATCTGGTTGGAATGATTTAGGTGAGGACAGTACTCAGAAGCAGAACCATGGCCCTTTGGGATGAGTGTGAGGTCCTGTAAAGAAATAGCTTGTGTATCTTCGGCTAACAGATCCTTCTTTAAAGGAGGGACTAAACTGCACCCAATGTCACCCCAATTCAAAGGTATTTCACTTTCTGTGAAATGTCATTTTTAAAAAATATTTTTTTTATTTATTTGACAGAGAGAGAACACAAGCAGGGAAAGCAGCAGAGGGTGGGGGAGAAGCAGGCTCCCCGCTGAGCAGGGATCCCAGGACCCTGGGATCATGACCTGAGTCAAAGGTAGACACTTAACCAACTGAGCCGCCCAGGTGCCCCAAAATATCATTTTTATAATAAACAGTAAATCAAGGGATGGGGCAAAATGATGGAGCAAGGCAGAATGACTCAGGGAGGCAAAAAGCAAAGCCAGGCTTTAGCTTATTAATGAACTGGCATTTATGCTTCTACATGCAGGGTCAGGAGAAGTGTTCCTCTAAGCACACGGTCCCAGCAGCCACTTGCATGGACTGAAGCTGACCTTTGAGAAGGCTACTGGCTGACTCAGGCATGCATGGTATGGAGTCTAGCCTAGTGGTTTTCAGTCTTGGCTGCATGATGAAATAAATCACTTGGGCAGCTTAAAAAAAATCCATCAAAACTCAGTCTCCAAGCTAGTTAAATCACAATCTTTGGTGTTAATAACCACTGGTCTATACCAGCACAGTCCAGTAGAAATATAATGTGAGCCACAAATATAATTTAAATTTTTCTAATAGCCACAGTAAAAAAAAAAAAAAAAAGTAAAAAAAAATGCAGGTGAAATTAATTTTAATATATTTTTCTTAACCCAATGTATCTAAAATATTATCATATAACACCATATATTATCACTATGAACATTATTAATAATATATTTTTTCTAAGTATTTGAAATCTGGAGTGTATTCTATACTGACAGCACATCTTCATTCATATTAGTCACACTTCATGTGTTGATTAGCCACATGTGGCTAGTTGCTACTGTATTAGATAGCGCAAGTCTAGACTGAGGACTGTGATAATAGATCAGGACCGTTAATGACAGGGCCCAAATCATAACTTAGAGATCAAATCCGTCTCCTATACCAATGTTTATTCTTTGAGAAACTAAGATAGCATTGCATGTTGCCTGAAATTGTATTCAGAATGAGCATTTGATCATTGTGAACCTTTGTTTAATAATAGTTGAATGATCTTCACATCTCTACAGGGGAGTACCATAGAACCTTAGGGGCCAGCTGTTGTGGTATCCCCAGTAAAAGGAAATGGAGTCAGGCTGTTGCATGAATGACATGAATATTGTCTCACAGGTAGACCTTTCAACTCTCCTTAATGAGTATTTATGTTTAGGTTTACATTTCTGGTAAAATTCTGTGATACTCAAGGTTTTGAATGATGGAGGTTATGTAGGCTCTTTCCTAGTAGATATTTTTAAAATAAAATCACTATCTCCATTCTTCTACATTGATTTTTGTTGGGGGTAGAATGGTCTTATGGAAATGGTACTAACAATATTAAGAAATAAGAGACCTGAGTTCTAGTCATAGCTCTCCCAACCATTAGGTATATGATCATGGGCTTTTATTTTCTCCATCTCTGAAGCACTCTCTAGAATTTATTTAAGCTCTGACATGTCTAGGTAGGACATTGAGAGGAATCACACTGAACTATTGAATCTTCATTAGTGTTGATGTAGTTGGTAGGTAGATGGGTGGTTTTCTGGGATACTGTACCTTCATGTTATGGGACAATTGCCTGCTTTATCCAGACTCACTGGGAGCTGAGATTCAGTAGCTCCTTAAGAACATCATCCCTAGGTTATTTGGCATATAACATGAAAGTATAGTAGGTGGAAAAACAGTTTCTCCTGAACTCCATATCAACTGGACGCCTTTGTAGATCATTGAACCAACTTGGTCACTGGGGTATCCCCATTCCCTACCTGGAAGTCCCATTGTTGTGTGAGCTTCTCAGTCCTAGGATGAATAATCAAGGGTGCTTACGGTGGTTCTGTCCAAGCTAGGCCTACCTTTTATTAAGCAGATTAAAATTCAGTGTGGAATCTAAGAAACCCAGATCCTTTTTTTCCCCAAGTTTTTATTTAAATTCCAGCTAGTTAAAATACAGTGCAATATTAGTTTCAGATGTAGAATTTAGTGATTCAGCACTTATATACAACACCCAGTGATCATCACAAGTGCCGTCCTTAATACCCATCACCTATTTAACCCATCCTCTCACTCACCTCCCCTCCTGTAGCCATCAGTTTGTTCTCTATAGTTAAGAGTCTGTTTCTTGGCTTGCCTCTCTCTTTTTTTACCCCATGTTCATTTATTTCTTAAATTCCACTTATGAATGAAATCATATGTTATTTGTCTTTCTCTGACTGATTTATTTCATGTAGCATAATACTCTCTAGCCCTATCCACATCATTGCAAATGGCTGGATTTCATTCTTTTTTATGGATGGGTAATATTCCATTATACACACACACCACATCCTCTTTTTTTTTTTTTTTTTTTTTTTAGAGAGAGAGAGCGCATGAGCACGGGGAGTGGCAGGCAGAGGGAGAGGGAGCAGCAGACTCCCCACCAAGCAGGGAGCCTGACAGAGGGCTCAATCCCAGGACCCTGGGATCATGATGTGAGCCGAAGGCAGACACTTAACCGAATGAGCCATGCAGGCACCCTCCCCACATCCTCTTTATCCATTCATCAGTTGATGAACATTTGGGCTCTCTTCATAGTTTGTCTATTATTGATAATGCTGTTATAAACATCAGGATGCATGTATCCCTTTCAATTAGTAATTTTGTATCCTTTGTGTAACTACCTAGTAGTGCATTTGCTGGATTATAGGGTAGTTCTACTATGAACTCTTTGAGGAACCTCCATACTGTTTTCCACAATGACTGTACCAGTTTGCATTCCTACCAACAATGCAAGGGGGTTCCCCTTTCTCCACATCCTTGCCAAAACCTGTGGTTTCCTGTGTTATTAATTTTAGCCATTCTGACAGGTGTGAGGTGCTATCTCATTGTAGTTTTGATGTGCATTTCTCCAATGATCAGTGATATTGAGCACTTTTTCATGTGTCTGTTGGCCATCTGTACGTCTTCTTTGGAAAAATGTCCATCCATGTCTTCTGCTCATTTTTTAACTGGATTATTTGTTTTTTGGGTGTTGAGTTTTATAAGTTCTTTATATATTTTGGATACTAACCCTTTCTCAGATATGCCATTTGAAAATATCTTTTCCCATTCTGTAGGTTGCCTTTTAGTTTTGTTGATTATTTCCTTTGCTATGCAAAAGCTTTTTATTTTGATGAGGTCCCAATAGTTTATTTTTACTTTTGTAAGAAATCCAGATTCTTGCTTCAGTTGTGCTGTTAGATGTGCAGCTTGAGCAGTTTCCTGTACATCTTTGAAACTCAGCTTTCCTCCTTGTAAATTGGGGATAATTGAGTCTTGTGAAAATCCTTTGTAACCTGTGGTATGTTCGTTACCTATAATTAGGAAGTTTGATCCCATTTTGGCTGCTTTGCAAGAAATTGCTAGGTATATGTGTCTTCTATGCAGTCAAATATCTGCCTCTCCTGTTTTTCAGAATTTTATTTTGTGTATGTGTGTGTTCTCAGATTTTCTCCCTTCTGAACACGGGATAAGGCTTCACAAGAGCATTGCAGGAGTTGATGTACCTTACCAGCAGCTGGTCAGGTTAAGTAAATTACAGCTTGCTGAACATCGGTTCCCATATCTAGCTGTTGACAACTTCAGCTGCTTTCCTGGGCTAATTTCCTCCCTGGGAGCTGAAAGCAAGCTGCTGGGATATGATTGTACCAAGAAATTGCAAATCCCACCCCCTACATGCTGACCCCTAACCTCAAATCATTCAGGCTTCTTTTCTTTGTCGCTGTGTAAAAAAGGACTTTGTTTCTGACTCTGAGCCTTGGCCTGGGGAGGATATACTCCCCACTTGAGGACAGGATGAGTACAAGACACATGACAACCTGTTATTGGTGGTGGTATGTGAAGTCCGTGTGATAAAACATGGTTTTGGTCAGAAAGTAAAGAGCCCGTTCAGATGTCATCAGCATGTATTTTCCTTGTTTCTTCAAATTCTAGATTTCTCTGGTTTCTGGCCTGGCTTGAGGCAGGGGATGAAAGGATGAGATAATCGGTTCATTATTGTCATTCCTTGCAATTGTACAGATCAGATGTCATAGAACTAAAACTTCTTCTGTTTATAGGGAAGCTTACTGTTTCAGAGTGTTACTTGGCTTTTAATTATGTAGAATCTCTTTAACTGCATTTTGGGAAAGATTTTCACTTGTATGAAACCCTACACTCATAGTAGATTTAGAGATGGACTCATCTTGGTCAATAGTGGCCAACTTAGGTGTTTGTAGGGTCTACGCCAGTAACTTACATGAGTAAAGCAATCTGAGACTAGAGTATGCATGGGTCTACATCCAGTTGGAAAATCTATGCCATCTAAAGTGAACAAAAGTGATTTGGATTGTTCTCACTGGTGAGGTAGGGTGTAGGAAGGAGGAAAGTCCAGTGGGCTGAGATCTTCCAGTTTTTTCAAGAAAATCCAGAAATTGGATTATATGTAAAAATCTCCGTATTTTTAAAATGTTGACCAGTGATTGACTTTTTTTAAAAGAAACACTGTGAAGGACAAATGGAACACATCTGTGGGCTAAGTTGTCTCTCCAGGTCCTAGCTTGTGAACACTGATCAGCCAGACCTCATTGTATAGATTCTGAGGAGACATAAATCCAGAGGATGGAAGTGACTTGCTTACTCATATAGAGAATTAATGACAAAGGCAGCACTTAAACCTAGACCTCCTGAATCTTAATCTCAAAATCTTTGTCTAGTAAGTACAATGTCTAGGCTTCCTCAGGTATGATTTCTATCATTTTTTTTTTCCTGTGAATGGGCCATAATTTCCTGTTTCTTTTATGCCTTTGTATGCCTGGTGTGCCTTTCTGAAATTTTTTTTTGTGTTAACACTGGGCATTTTGAACATTATAGTGTGTGGTAACCCTAGTAATCAGATTCTTTACCTTCCCCAGGGTTTGCTATTGTTGGTTGTTGAGGGCTGTTGTTGTCTATTTGTTTAGTGAATTCTCCAAACTTTTTTTTTTTTTTTTTGGCCCCAGACTGTATTCCTTGTCATGTGTGGTCACTAAAGTCTCTGTTCTGTTATCTTATTGGTCAGCCTGTGAACTGAGAGAGATTTCTTTAAATACTAAACCAAGAAAAAACAATAAAAAACAGCTAATGTTCTGGCTCTGAGCTGGGGCACTTCTTCAGTACTACTCTGGGCTGCCCATAGCTCTGCCTTAGTTTTCTTTTCCTACTTTGCTGCTTGCATGGAACCCACAGATCCTCCAAAAGTGCAAGCCTACAATCCTGTCATGCTTTTTCTGAGCATGCATCTGGTCCAAGGCATGTATCTTGTGCCCCATCTTCCTCAGTATGTACAGTGGCCCTTCCCAGTCCTTATTCTCCCAAGAAATGTCTTGTTCAGTCTCTTCCTTCCTGTCTTGTGTTGGGTCTGTTCTCTGTTCTCCCCTTCTGCCATGCCTAACTCTATGTGATCAGGAGCAATGTATATCTTTAAATTTTTCAATAGAGGCAGTCACAGGCTAGAAAGCCACTTCAGCCCAAGAGGGTCGGGGTACAAAGCAAAGGTTACCCTCTGTCTCTGTCCTTCAGGGTCAAACAGGTGAAAACACATAGCCACAGTTATTTTAAGAACAAGGCAAGGCCATTAGTCTGGCACCAGCAAGTTGCATGAGGAATGTGGACTACCTTCCTTTCAGCTGCTGGGGAAATGGGGATAGTAGACAAATGAGCAAAACTGCCTCTACATTCTCTTACCACATTCTAGCTTTCTCTTTCTACATCAAGAAAAACCCTGGTTCCATTAAGTTTTGGATCAGATTCTAGAATTCTGAAAACATTGGTTCTGTCAGTCTTTCCAGCTAAGGATTGTTCCAGTGGAGGGACTGATTTTTTGTGCATCCTAATCTACAATTTTTAGTGATGTTATGCCCCTCTTGAATCTTAATCCTATGCTTTCTGGGCTATAGAACAATCAGGAATGGATATACTTGGGCTGCTAGCAAGACTGTTAACAATTGAGGACCTACCTCCCATTCCAGGCTAATGGCAACAGTGTTTGCTTTCTTGTGATGAGTTCATTTATGCCAGCCCTTTTTTATCCACTCAAGCTTCAAATGGATATAGGCCTTTGGCCTTAACCATCTATGTAGACAGTCTTGTTTGTGGTCCTAGAGGTGACTCATTACAGGATCTGTGAGTTGAGGCTGACATTAGTAGGAAGGGCCTTTCTCCCTAGATTAGAGAGATTTATCTCCTCCTTAGTAGAACTTCAAATGGCATTATTAGCCCTTATATGCATTCACATAATCCATCTTACTGGCTTCTCACTGCACATGTTTTGGGTGAGATCATCCAGTGTATCCTTTGGCTAATTGGAAGGAGGTTTTTTTTTTTTTTTTTTTTTTTTTTTTTTTTATGGAGCCATCTTCAGCTCAGAGAAAACCTTAAATCTGGCTGTTGCCTGACCTAGGTGATTTCCAAATTCAAGTCTCTCTTAGAATCCCCCCAATTTAAAGCAACCTTGAAGGTCATATAGTATATCCCATAGCCTCCAGGCAGGACTTACAACCAAATCATCCTGACCTTCTGAGAACTGGTCAGCATCTATCAGGAAAACGTGAACTACTTTTCTACTTCCTTGTTTAACGCTGATAACCCTTATGCTGTAGTCTAAACTAATTTCTTGAAACATGTTGCTTTTTTCAGTAGGCAAATTATATTTAAGAACTGGCACCAGTCGAAGACAGTCTGTATTGTTCTTTTGGTGGTGGATCTTTCCTTCTGAGGCCCAGTTGTTGATCCATAAAATGAATCAGTGATTTGATTGGCTACCTGAGTTGAAGGCTGTGATCTGGCCCTGAGGCCTGTTTTTCTCTTTGTAGCCAGTCCCTGGGTTCATTTAAAGATTACCATGGGCTGCCCTAGTACAATGTCTGAACTGCCTTGGTGGTCTTGATCACCTGAGGAGAGGAAGACCATGATTGATTGAGTGCTCTTTGGGAAGTATGAAATTTTGGAAAATAATAATTGTATGTGTAGTTTTCTTTTTCATCAATATAGATATCATTATAAGTCAAGGTAAACCTCTTTTTCTCCTCATGTCTTCTCATTGCTAGTACTATTAATATCTCCTTGCCAGTATTTACTAAGCCCTGAACAAAAGTGACTGTCCAGCACTTAGCACAGTTGCCTTTTTGAGCCAGGTAGACAAGGGCTAAAGGTATCTGACATCTTAAAAGGCCTCTTTCTGGGTACCCTGTCCTGCTTATTGGAGGTTCACCAGAGAAACCATGCTCAGAAGCCCATGGATTTCTTTTCTGGTTTTAAGAAGTGAGTTTTCTTTGAAGAACCTTGATTTGGGATGCCTTAGTGTTGAATGAGAGAATTGACATTTTCTACTTTAGTTTAGTTCCCAGAATGGATTTGATTCCTCAAGTTAACACAGCGTACTAATTTCTGGAGGACATGAAGGCTAATTGCAACTCTCTAGGATATGAGGCTTAGGGCAGAGGGCTTGGGGGCTCAGTCCTCATATAGACTATTCCTGTTAGAGATCCAGCCATGAGGGAGTCTGACACCTCCTGGTCTAAATACATATAGGTACCATTTCCTTTCAGGGACATATAGGTACCATTGCCATTCAGAATATATGGATAAAGCAAAGTAGACTAGAGCCTTTTCTTTTTTTTAAGATTTTATTTATTTATTTGACAGAGAGACACAGCGAGAGAGGAAACACAAGAGGGGAAGTGGGAGAGGAGAAGCAGGCTTCCCGTGGAGCAGGGAGCCCGATGCGGGGCTCGATCCCAGGACCCTGGGACCATGACCTGAGCCGAAGGCAGAAGCTTAACGACTGAGCCACCCAGGCGCCTCCAAAGTAGACTAGAGCCCTAAGCAAGAAGCCAGATACCACCATTAAGGATGGTACTCCCTGAGCATGGTGGGCTGAACTGATCAATTGAATGTGTGAGTCCTTAAGGGACCTAACTATACTCCCCTTTCCTTGACTAGGATTGGAACTCAGATCCAGGGATACCTGAGTCACAGGCTGACTTTTCCTAAGTCTTTTGCCTTAGAAAAGCCAAGAAGGCAGGCAGATGATGCTAAGAAGACAGGAGAGGCAAATGAATAGGGAGCTTTAGGCAGAAACTATGCTAGCTTTTTGAGGTTGAATGGTTATTCTCTATTGGAAATGTGCCATGTGGGCATAACAAAGATCAGTTTGTGTGTGTTGAGCAGGGGACATTCTCTGTGGAGGAATAGGGAATGGTGGAGCTCCTGGGGATGGAGAGATAAAACATTGACAGATTATTGTGCAGGAAGAGCACAGTGAAAGTAGTAGGGACACTGGGCTGGGAAGTTAAGAGACCTGATTTGAAGGGCCAGCTCTGCTGCAGATTCTCTGGGGAATGTCAGGCAGGGACCTTTCCTTTTCTTGGCCTCAGTGTCTCAACTGACAATTCAAGGGCTTGGACCAGGTGGTTTCTAAAGGCCCTATCTGCACCAATTTGGGGTTCTTTCATGATTCTAGAGTCAGGATTACCTGTGTTTACCAGTCTGCATCCACTGAGAACAGTACATCAAATTAATTTGATGGAGCTGCCCAGTGGAGCAGGAAGGATTTGGCTCAACACTACAGTTGTTGAGTAGAGGGTGGAGAGACCATTGACACATTAACAGGTAACACCTTATCTCCAGGTGAAGAGGCTGTTTCTGTGAGGCACCAACCAGTTGATACTACCTGGGAAGATGACACAAGGTGGCATGATGAAGCAATTCAGCTCAGAAACTGCCTTCCTGTCCTTTGAGCAGCCAGTCTCTAAGTTAAGAAACAGTTTTCTCTTGATCTCTGCCAAAGTTACCCATATCCATTGAGTAGGAAGCTTCCATAGGTGTAAATATCCAGGCCCCAAGCTCACCTCCTTATATATGCCTCTCCCACTGTCTCTCTGAAGCCAGGTTGCTCTTTATTAGGAATCATGACTTTCATTTTGTAATTACAACTTCATTTTAGGTTATAGACCCTTTGACAGAAAGTAAGTGAGTATTAACTTTAGCCTATTCAGTCTGAAGTATAAATGATTGATATCAAACCTTTACCTGAGAATGATTTGGAGGGGAGAAGGGACCATGGGAGAAGCAAGGAAAAGAAGTAAGCAAAGAAAAAAAAAAGGTGGATGGAAATAAAAAGGTTCACAGAGACACCATGGGAAGAGAGGTCTATAAGCATACATACTTTCCTACCACCTCCATTTCCATGGGGCCAGCTCACTTTCCACATGGACTGTCTCTTAAGGCTCCATGCCCCATAGGAAATACTTCAAATTCTAGAAGACTGGCCTGAGAGTCAGACAGTACTGACTTCACATCTTATATCAGTGCTTGTGAGTGGTGTGATCTTTAACATACTTCTTCATATCTTTGAACCTTTAATTTTTCTCACCTGTAAAATGGGGACAGTGAGCTGTGCTTTTTCTCAAATATCAGACCCTGACATTTGAAAAACATGTCACAGTTTGATATAGTCTTTCCAGACATGGCCATGATTTACCCTCTCTTATACAGAATTCTAAGATTAGCAGAACAGGGCAGAGAGGTGCAAACTCTGGTTATAGATGAATACCAGAGCACAGAGACCAACTTCTCCAGAGATCCAGGTTACTTAGAGCAGTACCTGAAACCTGAGCTTCTTGGGGCTCAAAATCCAATGCTTTCCCCATTCCCCATGACCATTGTGGGGCTCAAAAGACCTACTTGGTGTGAAATGAGGTTAGCAATTCTGAAGTCTATGTCCCCATGAGAGATTAGGCTTGCTGTTCCCTTGAAAGAGAAGCTTGAAAGTTGGGTTGGCTTTCTTAAGGGGGAGAGGCTGCAAGTAAGGCAAAGGATCAGGTCAGTGCAGAGGACAGCCACCCAGCAAAGGAGTGTCACTGGTATTGTCAGGGCCACCAGATCATGATAGTTTGGCCCTGGCAGTCCTCTTTTGGTTCCTTCTTGTCCTGCGGTTCTAGTTCCAAGATGGCAGGGTTATTAACTCTCTCATGATGGCGTATTTCTGCCTTGCCTGAGGCCAAAAGTATCCCTGGCTAAGCCATACAAAAGCCAGGCTTGTCAATAACATTGCCTAGGCTGCTAGTCTCCAGGCCTCTTTATAACTCTGCAAGGGCCAGCCTCTACCTTTCTTGATCCCCTCAGAGAGATCAGGACACACCTTAGATAGACCCTGGCTATGAAATCTCCAAGTCTACCAAGTTTGGCTTTATATCTACTTCTTATCTTCCCTTCCCATCCTTGGTCTTACCACTCCCCAGTCATTGAGATAACTTGTTTCCCAGGGCAGTGCATCTGGTCAGGTGATCTACTTTCCTATGTGGGTATCAAACTTGGATGTGGGCTGAGTTGGGACAACAATGTATCAGAACAAAGGGTCAGCACCAAGTCTCTGCCAATCTCAAAGATCTAGAATTCTAATCCCTGGACAGCACTTACTGGTTTAAGTTGGGGTGTCTCCTTAAAGTCTTTGAATTTCCTGACTGACCCCAGAACACTCAAGTCATATGATGCCATTCCAAGGAGCTATATCATGAAGAGACACCTCAGCAAACCATCTTCTTCCCTTTGGTCTTTATTACTTTTCCAAAAGCTTTACTTCTAGCCTATACTTGCTCCATTTCTCTCTCTCGTTGTGTTTAATTTTTTATTTGAGAGAGAGGAGAGAGAGAGAGAGAGAGAATCTCAAGCAGACACCATGCTGAGCATGGAGCCTGATGTGGGGCTTGATCTCATGACCCTGGGATTAGGACCTGAGCCAAAATCAAGAGTCAGATGCTTAACCAACTGAGCCACCCAGGTGTCCCTTCTCTTTCTTGATTGGAGGCATATTGGAGACTATTCCCTGCCTGTCTCCTAGCTTCATTTCCAAATACAACCCTTCAGCTCTGGAACAGAAATAACTAGAGATCATAGGTAGATCCATTCAGCTTAATTTCTGTTTCCTCACATAAAACATTAGACTGACATGGCTGTTTTTGGATGAGGTATGAAGACATTGAGAGGGAAGCTGGGAGTGGGGTTTTCTATAACAGAATATCTAAAGTGGCACTAGGCTCAGTGCTTCCCCCTTGATCCTTCTATAGGAATGGTGCTAGAGAAGGCAAAACAAAGGCCTCCTGCAAGTGCAGATGATTTCCTGAAAGGTAGAAGGAAGGCCTTTCCTACATCATAAAAGGCCACTTCCCTGTTTCACTTTGATTTTCTTATTTTTGCTGAGAAAATATGCAGCTATACAAGGAGAAATCTATTTGGGCTAGTTGGGGCTCAGAGTTCTTTATTAAAAAGTAGTTGAAGATAACATTTGGGGGATCTAACTTTTCTGCCTCTCCTTCCCTTCTACCACCAGCACTTCACAACCACCCACCTCACCACCCATCCACTGCCCCCTACCCAGCAGCAGAAGACCTAGAAGGTGAAACTACCCCTAAACAGATAATAGATAAATAAACAAAATAACTGCATCAGCTTTCTTGGCCTTGCTAAATACAAGATAGAAACTAAACAGATAACAGGGACAGGGGTGGGTAATGGGAGAGCAGAGCCCAAGGGAAAAAGGAGGGAATGAATGGGAAGAGGAGGGGAGTTCTCTCCCCTGGAAGGACTTTCATCACTCTCACCATTATTACCATCACTACAAGTGTTTAGGGAGCCCCTCCTTACCAGTGTACCCTCCATGGCTTTAGCATGCTCAATTAAAAGCAGTATTTCCTCAGCCTGGAATCCCATCCTCTCATTACTTTTACTAGCTAAACAGATGTCATAATGGAGAAACCTGTTTTGTTATGATAGTTCCTTTCATTATCTAGGGGCTTTCTTTAAACTTTTGTGGATCACTTAACATGTACTATCTCATGAAAGCCTCTCATCACTGGTATTTCTCATCCCCATTGCAGATAGGGGGTGAGGGAAATGAGACCTCAAAATGGGACATAACTTACCTAGGGTTATATAGCAGGTTAGAATTGCAGAGCAGAACCAAATCTCTAATTTAGCCCTTCTGATTGTTTAGCTCAGTGTTGTTTCTCTGACTCCTACCAGGTTGCCTACTAGGAGTTTTTGCTGTTTGAAGATGCTTAGAAATAGGCCTTTAAAAAAAATAGGATGAATATCACTATAATCTCACTTGTGCTAATATATCTTGTGGACCCTTTATTTAGCCTTCAACATTGATACGTTATCAGTATGTTGTTTGTATTCATTCTCTAGGAGTCATTCCCTGTGACTGCCCATGGGCCCTGCTTAGGGAAAGAAATTCTGGCTGAAGTTTGTGTTTGACTGGACTTGAATTGGATCCAAACAAAAGGCTTGGATTGGATTCTTCTTTTTTTTTAATTATTTATTTATTTATTTATTATGTTATATTAATCACCATACATCATTAGTTTTTATGTAGTGTTCCATGATTCATTGTTTACGTATAATACCCAGTGCTCCATTCAGTACTTGCCCTCTTTAATACCCATCACCAGGCTAACCCATCCCCCCCACCCCCTCCCCTCTAGAACCCTCAGTTTGTTTCTCAGAGTCCATCGTCTCTCATGGTTCGTCTCCCCCTCCGATTCCCCCCAGTTAATTTTTCCCTTCCTGATACCTTCTTCTTTTTTTTAAACATATAATGTATTATTTGTTTCAGAGGTACAGGTCTGTGATTCAACAGTCTTTCAAAATTCACAGCGCTCACCATAGCACATACCCACCCCAATGGGGGGGGTGTGTGGATTCTTCTTAAAATGGTCTGTGAGCAATGGTTGTTGACTCATACAGCCAGGGAATTTTAGGGCTTGGGGAGATTTTAAAATCATCTATTGTGGTTCCATACAAATTTTAGGATTGTTTGTTCTAGCTCTGTGAAAAATGCTGGTGGTATTTTGATAGGGATTGCATTAAATGTGTAGATTGCTTTGAGTAGTAGAAACATTTTAACAATATTTGTTCTTCCAGTCCCTGAGCATGGAATGTCTTTCCATTTCTTTGTGTCATCTTCAATTTCTTTCATCAATGTTTTATAGATTTCAGGGTACAGGTCTTTCACCTCTTTGGTTAGGTTTATTCCTAGGTATCTTATAGTTTTTGGTGCAACTGTGAATGGGATCTATTCCTTGATTACTCTTCCTGCTGCTTCATTATTGGTGTATAGAAATGCAACAGATTTCTGTACATTGATTTTGTATACTGCCACTCTACTAACTTCATGTATTAATTTTAGTAATGTTTTGGTGGAATGTTTTGGGTTTTCTATATAGAACATCATGTCATCTGCAAATAGTGAAAGTTTTACTTCTTCCTTGCTGATTTGGATGCTTTTTATTTCTTTTTGTTTTCTGATTGTTGTGGCTAGGAATTCCAGTGCTACGTTAAATAACAGTGGTGGAAGTGGATATCCCTGTCTTACTCCTGACTGTAGAGGAATAGCTCTCAGTTTTTCCCCATTGGGGATGATATGAGCTGTGGGTTTTTCATATATGGCCTTTATTATGTTGAGATATGTTTCCTCTAACCCTACTTTGCTGAGGGATTTTATCATGAATGGATGTTGTACTTTGTCAAATGCTTTTTCTGCATCTATTAAAATGATCATATGGTTCTTATCCTTTCTTTTATTAATGTGCTGTATCACATTGATTGATTTGAAGCACTGATACTGAACCACCCTTGCAACCCAGGAATAAACCCACTTGATCATGCTGAATGATTTTTTAAAATATATTATTGGATTCAGTTTCTAGTATTTTACTGAGAATTTTTGCATCCTAACAATCCAAAAATTTGTATGAAACAACAAAAGACTGAATAGCCAAAGCAGCCTTTAAAAAGAAAAACAAAGCTGGAGGTACCACAATCCCAGACTTCAAGTTGTATTGCAAAGCTGTAGTAATCAAAGCAGTATGGTACTGGCACAAAGATAGATATGTAGATCAATAAAACAGAATAGAAAACCCAGAAATGAACCCACAACTATATGGTCGCTGAGTTAATCTTTGACAAAATAGGAATGAATGTCCAAAGGGAAAAAGTCTCTTCAACAAATGGTGTTGGGAAAACTGGACAGCAACATGCAAAAGATAGAAACTGGACCACTTTCTTATACCATACACAAAAATGAATTCAGAATGGGTTAAAAACCTAAATATGAGACATGAAACCATAAAAGTCCTAGAGGAGAATACAGGCAGGAACCTCTTTGACATCACCCAGAGCAACTTCTTTCTACGTATGTATCCTGAGACAAGGGAAACAAAAGCAAAAATAGACCATTGGGATTTCATCAAAATAAAAAGTTTCTGTGCAGCAAAGGAAACAATCAACAAAACTAAAAGGCAACCTACAGAATGGGAGAAGATATTTGTAAATGATCTATTTTTAAAAATTAAGTAATTAATTTTTAAAATTTAAATTCTAGTTAGTTGACATACAGTTCAATATTGGTTTCAGGAGTAGAGTTCAGTGGTTCATCATTTACATATAACACCCAGTGTTCATCATAACAAATGCCCTCCTTAATACCCATCACCCATCTATTCCATACCCCACCCACCTCCCTCCATCAACCCCCAGTTTGTTCTCTATAGTTAAGAGTCTCTCATGATTTGCTTCCCTCTCTCTCTTTTTCCCCCTTGCATATGTTCATCCATTTTGCTTCTTAAATTCCACTTATGAGTGAAATCATACGGTATTTGTCTTTCTCTGATTGACTTATTTTGCTTAGCATAATATACTCTAGCTCCATCCATGTTGTTGCAAATGGCAAGATTTCATTCTTTTTGATGGCTGAGTGATATATATACATATACCACATCTCTTTTTTTTAAGATTTTATTTATTTGACAGAGAGAGAAAGAACATAAGCAGGGGGAGCAGCAGGCAGAGGGAGAGGGAAAAGTAGACTCCCCGCCAAGCAGGAAGCCCAATGTGGGATTTAATCCCAGGACCAGGATATCATGACCCGAGCGGAAGGCAGATGCTTAATGGACTGAGCCACCCATGCGCCCCTGTACCACATCTTCTTTATCCATTCATCAGTTGATGGGCATATGGGCTCTTTCCATAGTTTGGCTATTGTTGAAAATGCTGCTATAAACATCAGGGTGCATTTACCCCTTCAAATGTGTATGTTTATATCCTATGGGTAAATACCTAGTAATGCAAATGTTGGATCATAGGGTAATTCTATTTTTAGCTTTTTGAGGAACCACCACACTGTCCTCCAGAGTGGCTGCACCAGCTTGCATTCCCACCAGCAGTGCAAGAGGGTTCCCCTTTCTCCACATCCTCACCAACGCCTGTTTTCTCTTGTGTTATTGATAAACCACTCTGATAGGTATGAAGTAATATCTCATTATAGTTTTGATTTCCATTTCCCTGATTATCAGTGATGTTGAGCACCTTCTCATGTGTCTGTTGGCCATCTGGATGTTTTCTTTGGAAAAATGTCTAATCATGTCTTCTGCCCATATCTTAACTGGATTATGCAAATGACATGTCTGACAAAGGGTTAGTGTCAAAAATCTATAAAGAACTTATAGGGGCACCTGGGTGGCTCAGTCATTAAGCGTCTGCCTTCGGCTCAGGTCATGATCCCAGGGTCCTGGGATCGAGCCCCGCATGGGGCTCCCTGCTCAGCGGGAAGCCTATTTCTCCTTCTTCCGCTCCCCCGCTTGTGTTCCCTCTCTCGCTGTCTCTCTCTCTCTGTCAAATAAATAAATAAAATTTAAAAAAAGAACTTATAAAACTCAAAACCCAAAACAACTTTATTCTGTCCCTCAGCATCTGCTTCCTGCTACTCCAACATGTATGTGGCTAGACAAGCCATTTGACTAGTAAAAGCTTCTGTTCCCTTATTCAGTCACTTGTATGAGGAAAAGGGCTACCGGGAAGCCTGAACAGGCTGATACTGCCAGGCTTACAAAACTCATAGAAATGGTATTGCAACTAATGAGTCTGCTGAATACGCAATTGAACGTTTTACTGCTGCTCTGGCTTCTACCAACAGTCATAATGTTACTGGGGCTATATATCAGAGAAGGTGGGGCTTTGTACTTCCATATCTTAATAGCTTAACTAGAAGCCTTCTCTTTCTTTTAGCCCATACAAAATGCAAATAAAGGAAATGCAGATAAAATGAACTTTTAAAGGTCTTGGCAGTCAATTAGTATGTACACATCTACACATGTTGTTTGCTGCCGCCCCCCCGCCCCAAGAACACAATACCCTGCACACAATATTTGTGAAGTAAATCCTGGGTAATTTGATTTAATTTGACCCAAGTATTATTTTTGTGGCTATTTGACTAATATAAACCTAAATTGTATCAAGGTCTAAGCAGGCAAGTGGCCCATGAAAACCAGTTAAAGGGAGAAGACTTAGTTGTAATATGGGGCATAGTTTGTTTCAGAGGCATCTAGTGTGGTTTTTTTTGTAACAATTATACTATCAAATATAGATTTGAATAGATACTTGGATATATACATATTGCATATGTATACCATTGAAAGTATTTGGTTTAAATGTTTCCTTAATTTGACTTGAAATATTTTTTCAACATTTAAAAAATAATTTATTTTTGACAAATAAAATTGTATTTAAGGTGTATAATGTGATGTTTTGGTATATGTATACATTTTGAAATTATTATCACAATCAAACTATTTAACATATAAATCACTTCCTGTAGTTATTATTATTACTTTTTATGGTGAGAACACTTGAGTTCTATTCTCAGCACATTTCAAGTATACAATACAATATTATTACATATAGTCAACATGCTATACATTAGATCTCCAGAATTTATTCATCTTATAACTAAAAGTACCCTTTGATTAATATCTCCCCTTTTCCCTGGTAGCCATCATTCTTTCTGTTACTATGAGTTTGACTTTTTTTTAGATTCCATGTATAAATATCTTCCAGGTTTAACCGTGTTGTTGCAAATGACTATATTTCCTTTTTTTTTTTAAATACTGAATAATATTTCATTGTATATATATACTACATTTTCTTTTTTTTTTTTTAAGATTTTATTTATTTATTTGACAGAGAGAGACAGCAAGAGAGGGAACACAAGCAGGGGGAGTGGGAGAGGGAGAAGCAGGCTTCCCGCCGAGCAGGGAGCCCGATGCGGGGCTCGATCCCAGGACCCTGGGATCATGACCTGAGCCGAAGGCAGATGCTTAATGACTGAGCCACCCAGGCACCCCTATACTACATTCTCTTTATCCATTTATCTATTGACTGACTTTTATGTTGTTTCCCCTCTCTTGACTACTGTGAATAAAGCTGTAGTGAACATGGGAGTATAGAATTCTCTTTGAAATAGTGATTTTATCCTTTGGATATGTACCCAGAAGTGGAATTGCTGGATCATATAATAGTTCTACTTTTAATTTTTTGAGATACCTCCAAACTGTTTTTCCATAATGAGTGTACCAATTTACATTCCTACTCATAGTTCACAAGGGTTCACTTTTCTCCACATCCTCACTAACACTTGTTATGTTTTGACTTTTTGATTAGCTATCCTAACATGTATGAGGTGATATCTCATTATTGTTTTGATTTTCATTGTTATTAGAAAAGATACTTGATATGATTTCAATCTTCTTGAATTGGTTAAGACTTTGTTTATGGCCTAACAACACATGGTCTATCCTGGAAAGTGTTCCATGAGCACTTAAGGAGAATGTGTATTCTGTTGCTGTTGGATGGAATCTTCTGTGTATGTCTGTTAGATATAATCTGGTCTAAAGTGTAGTTTAGGTCCAATGTTTCCTTATTGATTTTCTCTTGGATGATCTATAAATTGTTGAAAGTGGAATACTGAAGTCCCCTACTATTACTGTATTGCTGTTTTTCCCTTCAGATCTGTTAATATTTGCTTTATATATTTAGGTGCTCCAATGTTGGGTGCTCATGTATTTACTATTGTTATTCCTCTTGATGTATTGACCCCTTTATGATTATATGATTACCTTCTTTGTCTCTTATTATAGTTTTTGACTTCTAATCATTCTTTTTCTGATATAGGTAGAGCTACCTCCACTCTCTTTTGGTTTCCATTTTCATGGAATATCTTTTTCCATTACTTTACTTTCAGCCTGTATGTATCCTTTTCTTCTTTTACTTTTTAAATTCAAGTATAATTAACATACAGTGTTATATTAGTTTCAGGTATACAATATAATGATGCAAAAATTCTATATATTTATTAGTGTTATATCAAGATAAGTGTATTCTTGGGGAACCTGGATGGCTCAGTCCAACTCTTGATTAAGTGTCCAACTTTTGATTTTGGCTCAGGTCATGATCTTGAGGTCCTGAGATCAAGCTTAAGATTGTCTCTTTCCCTCTGCCCCTCCCCCACCCCCGCTTTCACACATGCATGTGTACACACATGCATGCTCTCCTCTCTCTCTCAAAAAAAAATAGATAAGTGTATTCTTAATCTCTGTTATCAGATAACACACCCACCTCCCCTCCGGCAATCACCAGTTCATTCTGTGTGTTCAAGAGTTATTTTTGTCTTTTTCTTTTCTTTTCTTTGTTTGTTCATTTGTATTGTTTCTTAAATTCCTGAATAGACATGTTTCCAAAGAAGACATACTGATGGCCAACAGACACATGAAAAGATGTTCTACATCTCTAATCATCAGGGAAATGCAAAGTAAAATCACAATGAGATGTCACTTTACACCTGTCAGAATGCCTAAAGTCAACAACACAAGAAATAACAAGTGTTGGCAAGGATGTGGAAATCCTTGTACAGTGTTGGGAGTGCAAATTGGTGCAGCCATTGTGGAAAACAGTATGGAGCTTCTTAAAAAATTAAAAATGGAATTATCATATGGCCCAATAATTCCACTACTTCATATTTACCCAAAGAAAATGAAAACACTAATTCACAAAGATATGTGAACTGCTCTGTTTATTGCAGCATTATTTACAATAGCCAAAATATGGAGGCAACCCAGGTGTCCATGGTTAGATAAATGGATAAAGAAGATATATACATATACAATGGAATATTACTCAGACATAAAAAATAATGAAATCTTGCTATTTGTAACAACATGAATGGACTTAGAGGGTATAATGCTAAGTGAAATAAGTCAGTCAGAGGAAGACAAAAACCATATGATTTCACTCATATGTAGAATTTAAGAAGCCTAAAGCTGAAGTCAATCTCATAGGCAGCATATAGTTGAGTCTTATATTTTATCCAGTTACTCTGTGTCTTTTGATTAGAGATTTTAATCAATATCCACTTAAAGTAATTATTGGTAAATAAGTACTTGTGATTGCCATTTTGTTCATTGTTTTCTGGGTGTTTTATTGACTCTTTCTTTCTTTCTTCTTCTATTGATCTCTTCCTTTATGATTTGATGATTTCCCATACAGGTATGCTTTGATTCCTTTTTATCTTTTTTGTATCTACTATAGGTTTCTGTTCTGTTGTTACCATGAGGCTAACACAAAACATCTTAAGAGTTTTTAACAGTCTACTTTAAGCTGATAACAACTTAAGTTTGTCCAAATACAAAAGCTCAATGCTTTTACCCTCCACACATGTTTTATGTTTTTGATGCCATTACTTACATCTTTTCTTTTTTTAAGTTTTTATTTAAATTCCAGTTAATTAACATACAGTGTAATATTAGTTCAGGTGTACAATATAGTGATTCAAAACTTCCTTACATCTTTTTTATATTGTGTATCCATTAACAAAATATTGTAGCTATAGTTATTTATAATTTGTCATTTAGTCTTTATACTAGAATTAAGTGATTTATATACCACCATATTACAGTATTAGAGTATTCTTAGTTTGACTATGTATTTACTTTTACCAGTGAGTTTTATACTTTGATACAGTTTTGGGTTACTAGTCAGCATCCTTTTTTTCAGCTTGAAGAATGCCCTTTAGCACTTCTTGTAATTACGACAGTTCTAGTGGTGGTGAACTTCAGCTTTTATTTATCTGGGAATGTCTTTATCTCTCTTTCAATTGTTTTTGATGGCTTTGCTGGGTAAAGTATTTTTGGTTGACAGTATTTTTCTTTCAGTAATTTGAATAAAGCATCCCACTTTCCTGGTCTGCAAGGTTTCTGCTGAGAAATCCACTGATACCCTTATGGGGGTTCTTTTGTATGTAATAAACTCCTTTTCTTTGGTGCTTTCAAGATTCTCTCTTTGCCTTTGATTTTTGACATTTAAAAAAAATTATTTATTTATTTGAAACAGAGAGAGCGTGTGAGCATGAGTGGGAGGAGGGGCAAAGGGAGAGGGAGAAGCAGACTCCCCACTCAGCAGGGAGCATGATGTGGGGCTTGATCCCAGGAACCTGAGATGATGACCTGAGCTAAAGGCAGATGCTTTAATGACTGAGCTATCCACATGGCCATGATTTTTTCTATTTTTGTTATAATATTTCTCAGTGAAGTGTTTGGATTGAACCTGATTGGGAAACTTTGAGCTTCATGTACCTGGATGTCCATATCATTCCCAAGATTTGGGAAGTTTTCAGCCATGGTTTCTTTTTCTTTTTTTTTAATTTTTTATTGTTATGTTAATCACCATACATTACATCATTAGTTTTTGATGTAGTGTTCCATGATTCATTGTTTGTGCATAACACCCAATGCTCCAAGCAGAATGTGCCCTCTTTAATACCCATCACCCGGCTAACCCATCCTCCCACCCCCCTCCCCTCTAGAACCCTCAGTTTGTTTTTCAGAGTATATCCTCTCTCATGGTTCGTCTTCCCCTCCGATTTCCCCCCCTTCATTCTTACCCTCCTGCTATCTTCTTCTTCTTCTTTTTTTTTCTTAACGTATATGGCATTATTAGTTTCAGAGGTACAGATCTGTGATTCAACAGTCTTGCACAATTCACAGCGCTCACCATAGCACATACCCTCCCCAATGTCTATCACCCAGCCACCCCATTCCTCCAACCCCACCCACTCCAGCAACCCTCAGTTTGTTTCCTGAGATTAAGAATTCCTCATATCAGTGAGGTCATATGATACACGTCTTTCTCTGATTGACTTATTTCGCTCAGCATAACACCCTCCGGTTCCAATCACATCGTTGCAAATGGCAAGATCTCATTCCTTTTGATGGCTGCATAATATTCCATTGTCTATATATACCACATCTTCTTTATCCATTCATCTGTTGATGGACATCTTGGCTCTTTCCACAGTTTGGCTATTGTGGACATTGCTGCTATAAACATCGGGGTGCAGGTACCCCTTCAGATCCCTGCATTTGTATCTTTGGGGTAAATACCCAGTAGTGCAATTGGTGGATCATATGGTAGCTCTATTTTCAACTTTTTGAGGAACCTCCATACTGTTTTCCAGAGAGGCTGCACCAGCTTGCATTCCCACCAACAGTGTAGGAGGGTTCCCCTTTCTCCGCATCCCCGCCAACATCTGTCATTTCCTGACTTGTTAATTTTAGCCATTCTGACTGGTGTGAGGTAATATCTCACTAAGGTTTTGATTTGGATTTCCCTGATGCCAGGAGATGTTGAGCACTTTTTCATGTGTCTGTTGGCCATTTGGATGTCTTCTTTGGAAAACTGTTCATGTCTTCTGCCCATTTCTTGATTGGATCATTTGTTCTTTGGGTGTTGAGTTTGATAAGTTCTTTTTTTTTTTTTTTTAAAGATTTTATTTATTTATTTGACAGAGAGAGACACAGCGAGAGAGGGAATACAAGCAGGGGGAATGGGAGAGGGAGAAGCAGGCTTCCCGCGGAGCAGGGAGCCCGATGTGGGGCTTGATCCCAGGACCCTGGGATCATGACCTGAGCCGAAGGCAGATGCTTAACGACTGAGCCACCCAGGGGCCCCGAGTTTGATAAGTTCTTTATAGATTTTGGATACTAGCCCTTTATCTGATATGTCATTTGCAAATATCTTCTCCCATTCTGTTGGTTGTCTTTTGGTTTTGTCGACTGTTTCTTTTGCTGTGCAAAAGCTTTTTATCTTTTTTTTTTTTTTTTTTAAAGATTTTATTTATTTATTTGACAGAGAGAGAGAGAGCAAGAGCAGGAACACAAACAGGGGGAGTGGGAGAGGGAGTAGCAGGCTTCCCGCCGAGCAGGGAGCCCGATGTGGGACTCGATCCCAGGACTCTGCGATCATGACCTGAGCCGAAGGCAGACGCTTAACGACCGAGCCACCCAGGCGCCCCAAAAGCTTTTTATCTTGATGAGGTCCCAATAGTTCATTTTTGCCCTTGCTTCCCTTGCCTTTGGTGATGTTTCTAGGAAGAAGTTGCTGTGGCGGAGGTCGAAGAGGTTGCTGCCTGTGTTCTCCTTTAGGATTTTGATGGACTCCTGTCTCACATTTAGGTCTTTCAACCATTTGGAGCCTATTTTTGTGTGTGGTGTAAGGAAATGGTCCAATTTCATTCTGCTGCATGTGGCTGTCCAATTTTCCCAGCACCATTTGTTGAAGAGACTGTCTTTTTTCCATTGGACATTCTTTCCTGCTTTGTCAAAGAATAGTTGACCATAGAGTTGAGGGTCCATTTCTGGGCTCTCTATTCTGTTCCATTGATCTATGTGTCTGTTTTTGTGCCAGAACCATACTGTCTTGATGATGACAGCTTTGTAATAGAGCTGGAAGCCCGGAATTGTGATGCCGCCAGCTTTGCTTTTCTTTTTCAACATTCCTCTGGCTATTAGGGGTCTTTTCTGGTTCCATACAAATTTTAGAATCATTTGTTCCATTTCTTTGAAAAAAGTGGATGGTATTTTGATAGGGATTGCATTGAATGTGTAGATTGCTCTAGGTAGCATTGACATCTTCACAATATTTGTTCTTCCAATCTATGAACATGGAACGTTTTTCCATTTTTTTGTGTCTTCTTCAATTTCTTTCATGAGTATTTTATAGTTTTCTGAGTACAGATCCTTTGCCGCTTTGGTTAGATTTATTCCTAGGTATCTTATGGTTTTGGGTGCAATTGTAAATGGGATCGACTCCTTAATTTCTCTTTCTTCTGTCTTGTTGTTGATGTATAGGAATGCCACTGATTTCTGTGCATTGATTTTATATCCTGCCACTTGACTGAATTCCTGTATGAGTTCTAGCAGATTTGGGGTGGAGTCTTTTGGGTTTTCCACATAAAGTATCATATCATCTGCAAAAAGTGAGAGTTTGACTTCTTCCTTGCTGATTTGGATGCCTTTTATTTCTTTTTGTTGTCTGATTGCTGTGGCTAGGACTTCTAATACTGTTGAATAGCAGTGGTGATAGTGGACATCCCTGCCACGTTCCTGACCTTAGGGGGAAAGCTCTCAGTTTTTCCCCATTGAGAATGATATTTGCTGTAGGTTTTTCATAGATGGCTTTTATGATATTGAGGTATGTACCCTCTATCCCTATACTCTGAAGAGTTTTGATCAAGAAAGGATGCTGTACTTTGTCAAATGCTTTTTCTGCATCTATTGAGAGGATCATATGATTCTTGTTCTTTCTTTTGTTAATGTATTGTATCATGTTGATTGATTTGCGGATGTTAAACCAACCTTGTGACCCAGGGATAAATCCCACTTGGTCGTGGTGAATAATCTTTTTAATCATCAGGGATATTGGTCTGTAATTCTCCTTTTTGATGGGGTCTTTGTCTGGTTTGGGGATCAAGGTAATGGTGGCCTCATAAAATGAGTTTGGAAGTTTTCGTTCCATTTCTATTTTTTGGAACAGTTTCAGAAGAGTAGGTATTAATTCTTCTTTAAATGTTTGGTAGAATTCCCCTCGGAAGCCATCTGGCCCTGGGAAGCCATCTAGCCCTGGGCTTTTATTTATTGGGAGATTTTTGATGACTGCTTCAATTTCCTTAGTGGTTATAGGTCTATTCAGGTTTTCTGTTTCTTCCTGGTTCAGTTTTGTTAGTTGATACATCTCTAGGAATGCATCCATTTCTTCCAGGTAATCTAATTTGCTGGCATATAGTTGCTCATAATATGTTCTTATACTTGTTTGTATTTCTTTGGTGTTGGTTGTGATCTCTCCTCTTTCATTCATGATTTTGTTGATTTGGGTCCTTTCTCTTTTCTTTTTGATAAGTCTGGCCAGGGGTTTATCAGTCTTGTTAATTCTTTCAAAGAACCAGCTCCTAGTTTCGTTGATCTGTTCTACTGTTCTTTTGGTTTCTATTTCATTGATTTCTGCTCTGATCTTTATTATTTCTCTTCTCCTGCTGGGTTTAGGCTTTATTTGCTGTTTCTTCTCTAGCTCCTTTAGGTGTAGGGTTAGGTTGTGTATTTGAGACCTCTCTTGTTTCTTGAGAAAGGCTCGTATTGCTATATACTTTCCTCTTAGGACTGCCTTTGCTGCATCCCAAAGATTTTGAACAATTGTGTTTTCATTTTCATTGGTTTCCATGAATTTTTTTAGTTCTTCTTCAATTTCCTGGTTGACCCATTCATTCTTTAGTAGGATGCTCTTTAGCCTCCATGTATTTGAGTTCTTTCTGACTTTCCATCTTGTGACTGAGTTCTAGTTTCAAAGCATTGTGGTCTGAAAATATGCAGGGAATGATCCCAGTCTTTTGGTACTGGTTGAGACCTGATTTGTGACCTAGGATGTGATCTATTCTGTAGAATGTTCCATGGGCACTAGAGAAGAATGTGTATTCTGTTGCTTTGGGTTGGAATGTTCTGAATATGTCTGTGAAGTCCATTTGGTCCAGTGTGTCATTTAAAGTCTTTATTTCCTTGTTGATCTTTTGCTTTAATGATCTGTCCATTTCAGTAAGGGGGGTGTTAAAGTCCCCTACTATTATTGTATTGTTGTCGATGTGTTTCTTTGCTTTTGTTATTAATTGCCTTATATAATTGGCCACTCCCATGTTAGGGGCATGGATATTTACAATTGTTAGATCTTCTTGTTGGATAGACCCTTTAAGTAGGATATAGTGTCCTTCCTCATCTCTTATTACAGTCTTTGGTTTAAAATCTAATTTGTCTGATATAAGGATTGCCACTCCAGCTTTCTTTTGGTGTCCATTAGCATGGTAAATTGTTTTGCACCCGCTCACTTTCAATCTCGGTGTTCTTTGGGTCTATAATGAGTCTCTTGCAGACAGCATATCGATGGGTCTTGTTTTTTATCCAATCTGGTACCTTGTGTCTTTTGATTGAGGCATTTAGCCCATTTACATTCAGGGTAACTATTGAAAGATACGAATTTAGTGCCATTGTATTGCCTGTAAGGTGACTGTTCCTGTATATTGTCTGTGTTCTTTTCTAGTCTATGTTGCTTTTAGGCTCTCTCTTTGCTTAGAGGGCCCCTTTCAAGATTTCTTGTAGGGCTGGTTTCGTGTTTGCAAATTCCTTTAGTTTTTGTTTGTCCTGGAAGATTTTTATCTCTCCTTCTATTTTCAATGACAGCCTAGCTGGATATAGTATTCTTGGCTGCATATTTTTCTCATTTAGTGCTCTCAATATATCATGCCAGTCCTTTCTGGCTGCTAGGTCTCTGTGGATAGGTCTGTTGCCAATCTAATGTTTCTACCATTGTAGGTACATATCTCTTCTCCTGAGCTGCTTTCAGGATTTTCTCTTTGTCTCTGAGACTCATAAGTTTTACTATTAGATGTTGGGGTGTTGACCTATTTTTATTGATTTTGAGAGCGGTTCTTTGTGCCTCCTGGATTTTGATGCCTGTTTCCTTCCCCAAATTAGGGAAGTTCTTTGCTATAATTTGCTCCAATATGCCTTCTGCCCCTCTCTCTCTTTCTTCTTCTACTGGAATCCCAGTTATTCTAATGTTGTTTCGTCTTATGGTATCACTTATCTCTCGAATTCTGCCCTCGTGATCCAGGAGTTGTTTATCTCTCTTTTTCTCAGCTTCTTTATTTTCCATCATTTGGTCTTCTATCTCACTGATTCTTTCTTCTGCCTCATTTATCCTAGCAGTTAGCACCCCCATTTTTGATTGCACCTCATTTATAGCCTTTTTGATTTCGACTTGGTCAGATTTTAGTTCTTTTATTTCTCCAGAAAGGGTTTCTCTAAGAACTTCCATGCTTTTTTCAATCCCAGCTAGTATCTTTAAAGTCATGGTTCTGAACTGTAGATCCGACATCTTACTAATGTCCGTATTGAGTAGGTCCCTGGCAGTCAGTACTATCGCTTGTTCTTTTTGTTGAGGTGATTTTTCCTTCTTGTCATTTTGTCCAGAGGAGAATAGGTGAATGAGAGAACAAAATGCTAACAGCGTAACAACGTCTCCAGAAAATATACTCTAAACAAATCAGAAAAGACCTGAAACTGGGGGAAAAGAAAGGAGAGAAAGAAGAAGAAAAAAAAAAGAAAGAAAAGGAAAAGATAAAAACAAACAAAAACAGAACAAAACAAAAAAAAACAGAATATGATCAAATATGATCAGGCTGGTGCATAGATCAGTGCCACACACTAATTTTGGGTGTATTTTGGTCTCTTAGAAGAAAGTGCCTCCCAAAATTTTAAAGAAAGAAAAACTTATATATGTACAAAAATAAGTGTTGATATGATGAAGGGATGGAATATGAGTGTAAAGATGAAAATTATAAAAAATGTTATAAAAGGAATTGATAAGAAGTTGTTTGAAAAAAGAAAGAGAGGATTTTAAAAAAAAAGAAGACAATGGGAGAGAATGTGATCAGGCAGGAGACTAGAACAAAGCCATACACTAGAGATTTAGGGTATATTTTGATCTGTTAGAAGAAACTGTGTTTCAAAATTTTAAAGAGAGAACAACTTATATATATATATGCAAAAAATAAGAGTAACTACTATGAAGGGATATAATATGACTCTAAAAATGAAAACTAAAAATGTTTTACTTTTTTTTTTTTTAAAGATTTTTATTTATTTATTTAACAAAGAGAGAGAGAGCACAAGCAGGCAGAGCGGTAGACAGAGGGAGAGGGAGAGGGAGAAGCAGGCTCTCCGCTGAGCAGGGAGCCCGATGCGGGGCTCGATCCCAGGCCCTGGGATCATGACCTGAGCCGAAGGCAGCCACTTAACTGACTGAGCCACCCAGGCACCCCTGAAAATGTTTTTTAAAAAAGGGATTAATAAGATGTTGGTTGAAAAAGGGAAAAGAAAAATTCAAAAAAAAAAAAAAAGTTAAAAAAATTAACTTTGAAAGACTAAAGAATTATGGTAAAAAAGCCATGGATTCTCTGTGCAGTATTCCCCTAGCGCTGGAGTTCTGCCGTTCTCATTGATTGGTAAACTTGGTCTTGGCAGGCTGTTCTTGCTGATCTTCTGGGGGAGGGGCCTGTTGCCGTGGTTCCCAAATGTCTTTGCTGGAGGCGGAATTGCCCCGCCCTTGCCAGTCTGGGCTAAATAATCTGCTCGGGTTTGCTCTTGGGAGCTTTTGTTCCCTGCAAGCTTTCCATACGGTTTTGGAGGACGAGAGTGAAAATGGCGGCCTCCCAATCTCCGCCCCGGAGGAGACGAGAACTCAGGGCCCCACTCCTCAGTGAGCTCCCAGAGAAAAGCAGTCAATTACTCCCGTCTCCCCGGTCTCCAGCCGCACTCCGTGCTCACCCGGCCTGTGACCAAGCGTTTCTATCTCTGGCACACGACCCCGTGTGGAGTCTCCAAACCCCACAGATCCCTGCAGTGTGCTCCTGTGCTGCTCCTTCTGGGGGAGGAAGGGAAGTCTCCCCAGATCTGCCACTTGTTGGGTCCCTGCTGGAGGAACAGTGGCCCTACTGTGCCGCGGATCACGGTTTATGGCAACCCCGTGCTGAGAGCCCACACCTCGGCTCCGTCTCTGCAGCCAGCTTCCCCTCTCCGATACCTGGGAGCTCTGCTGCACTCAGGCACCCCCGGTCTTTCTGTGACCCCAAGGGTCCCGAGACCACACTGTACCACGAGAGTTCCACCCCCCGCTTAGCCACTGGATCGACATCCCTCAGCAGAGCAGACTTCTAAAAGTTCCGATTTTGTGCACTGCTGCTCTATCACTTGCCAGTAGTGGTCGACGGAGGCCCCCTCCCCCTCTGTCTATCCTCCCAAATATCGCCTCAGATTCACTTCTCCGCATGTCCTACCTTCCAGAAAGTGGTCGCTTTTCTGTTCAGAGAGTTGTTGCTATTCTTTTCTTCGATCTCCTGTTGAGTTCATAGGTGTTTAGAATGGTTTGATCCCTATCCAGCTGAATTCCTGAGACCAGACGAAATCCAGGTCTCCTACTCCTCCTCCATCTTGCTCCGCCCCCCATTGTTTCTTTAAATAAGCTTTCCAGGAGAGGCATTTAGTTCCTCCTACCCTACACATTTTGTTTTTTTATTATTATTATTATTTTATGTTAGTCACCATACAGTACATCATTAGTTTTTGATGTAGGTTCCATGATTCATTGCTTGCATATAACACCTGGTGCTCTATGCAATACATTTTGAACACTTTTGTTGTCAATTTTTTTTTTTTTTTTTAAAGATTTTATTTATTTATTTGAGAGAGAGAGTGAGAGAGAGAAAGAGCACAAGAGCGGGGAGCGGGAGAGGGAGAAGCAGACTCCCTGCTGAGCAGGTAGCCCGACGCGGGACTCGATCCCGGGACTCCAGAATCATGACCTGAGCCGAAGGCAGTCGCTTAACCAACTGAGCCACCCAGGCGCCCTGTTGTCAATTTTTTTAAAGATGTATTTATTTGAGAGAGAGAGAGAAGAGGGGAGGCAGAAGGAGAGGGAGAAAATCTCAAACAGACTCCCCGCTGAGCACAGAGCCCGACATGGGGCTCTACCTCATGACCCTGAGATCATGACTTGAGCCAAAATCAAGAGTCAGACGCTCAACTGACTGAGCCCCACAGGCTCCCCATTGTTGTCAAGCTTTTAATGCATGCCAAACTGGTGGCTGTAAATATCATCTTGTTGTGGTATTACTTTACAATTTTAATATTTCTGAACAGATTGAGCATATTTTCATATGATTATTACTCATTCATAATTCCTTAAGTGTGTCTCAAAGTTTTCCCATTTTTTTCCTAATGTGTTGTTGGTCATTCTTTCATCTTTAAAGACCTTCTTTATACATTTTAAAGACCTTCTTTATACATTTTGAAGACTAATCATTTGTGCAAACATCTCCTCCCAGCTAATAGCTGGCTTGTCTTTCACTTTATTTATGCTACCTTTTTAGAGAGAAGTTCCCACTTAAAGTGGTCAAAGTTATTTCATTGTTTGTGATATTTTTTATTTCTTGTTTAAGTAATTTTCTGAGGCCATAGAGTCATTCTTCTAAGTTGTTTTTTGAAGGTTTTTATAGCTCTGCTTTTATATTTAAGAATTCAATCCCTCAGGAATTTATTATATATGGTGTGAGAAAGGGACCTGATTTTATTTTCTTCCATTTATTAAACATATTCTTATTTTCTCAGTAATTTGCAATAATCTTTTGTGAATCATTTTCTCATATATATTTGAATTTCTGGTACTTTCTAGTTGGTTCTATTGGCTTATCTTCATTACTATAGTTTTATTATATCTGTGTAAGTCACTCCACCTTAATTTTTTCTTCAGGCATGTCTTGGCTATTCTTGTTTTTTGTTTTGCTTTGTTTTTTAACTTATTTGTGTACATTTTATAATTAACTTACTAAGTGTTCCAAAATCCCTACTGAGATTTTGGTAAATTTAGTCACTAGATCAAGTTAAGGAGAATTGATATTTTTACAATATTGAGGCTAGCTAAAAGCATGGTTTCACTCTCCATTTCAATTTTAATGTCTCTCAAAAAAGCGTATTTATTTTCTTCACAAAAGGCTTATGCATACTTTCTTAGGCTTACTTTTTAGGAGTTATATATTGTTTTATAATTATAAATATCTTTGTAAAATCATATTTTTCCCTAGATGATATCTGCTAATTTAAAGAAACCCTGTTGACTTTTATACTTTGATTTGGCATCTTCCAACTTTGCCAAAGGCATCTAGTTTTGTTGACTAGGAAGAATTATGTCATCTATGAAGTGCTTCACTGTACCCACCCCCATTCCAGCTTGAGCTCTCACTTTAGAGTGAGCCTTGTCACAGGCAAAGGATGTCAACATCTCCAACCCAGACTAAGTCTCCTTTAGTGGGAGCTGTTTAGAATCTGCTTGTCAGGGCACCTGGGTGGCTCAGATGGTTAAGTGTCTGCCTTCAGCTCAGGCCATGATCTCCAGGTCCTGGGATCAAGCCCAATGTTGGGCTCCCAGCTCAGTAGGGAGTCTGCTTCTCCCTCTCCCTCCACCTCTCACCCTGCTTGTGCTCTCTCTCTCTCTCTCTCTCAAATGAATAGATAAAATCTTTAAAAAATAGAATCTGCCTGTCAAGGAATGGCATTTGGAATGTGAGAGATTTGTGAAAATTATGAAGGCAATTACAAAAGTACCTCCTAAGTACCTTTCCTGGCTAGAGAGAACAATTTTCCCCAGATGCCATGTTTCCTTGTGGTTCTAGGGCAGATGGTGTCAACTTAGAGGATAATAATAATAATTAATAATAATAATAATAATAATAATAATAATAAACAGCTAATATTTAAATCTGTGCCAGGGACTATTCTGAGGGTTTCATATGTATTACCTTTTTTCATCTTCACAACAACCCCATGAATTAGATCAATATTATTCTCTATATTTTATAGCTGTGGAAACAGGATCAGACATATTAAGTAACTTATTCTACATTACTCAGCAAGGCAATTGTAGAGCCAGGATTTGAACCCAGGTTCTGAAGTCCATATCCTTCAACACTGTCATAGATTGTCTCTCTTAATTTTAGCCTGAGTCTCAAGACTTTGCTTGAATCCTGACTGCTTCTTGTTCACCATGAGGCATCTATCCCCCTGTCTGGCTTTGGATTTCTCATCTAGAATGTAGGAATAATAAAGGTATATTTGTCTGCCTTGCAGGGCTGTTTTGAAATGGGAAGGCACTGTTCTTGAACTAGGCTTTCAGAGAAGCCAGGAACAATAGAAGAATGATAGAAAACAGTAGGAGGAAAGGTCTTGTACAGAGGGTGGAGGGCAGCCATTAGAAGGATACAAGGGTAGAGGTAGGAATAAGTAGGGTGTGTTAGAATGACCAGCAAGAGTGGCCTGACTGATGTTACTGGTCTTTGTTAGGGAGGAGTGGAATTCAGTGGGCTAGACCCATTCTAACATGTTAATAGGTAACCAAGAATGCTGAGACAGGACATCCACACAGGTCTTGTCTTGTATTTTATTTTATCTTTTCCTTTCCTTTCCTATCTTGTCTTTTTTTTTTTTTTGGGGGGGGGGTCTGTTGTATAACCAAAATTTTCATTGCTATGGTTGAAGCTCATTGCTCATTGTATCTATGCTGGAAAAGGAAAACAATTTGTTAGCAGCCTTATTATAATGATCTTTCATGTAATTAGTGACAGTTATTAAATCTCTTTCCCTTGAGGGACAAAGAATGGTTTCTGTGCCTGATTATACATGCCATGCTCTTTGGCTTTGTGCCAGATAGGAATGTAAAATGCTTCCTGGTATGCATGCTCAGGAATCTCTAAGCATACCTGATTGTCCTGGAAGCTGGGACTGAGGCTCCAAAACAGAGGTGGGGATATGTGTGCAAGAAGTGGGAGCTGTGCCTACAGCACACCAGGTTTCTTTCAGTTCCCCACATCCACCTGCCACTTTGCCATTGACTAACTGTTGTGGCAGAGAAGGGTGTTTCAGTGACCTGTGTTATAAGAAGAGTTCATTTCCTCCAATCCCATTCTCTTGTCTGTGTTTTGCCCTTTTGCTGAGTTTTTTGGCTGGTGCCTTCATAAAACAGAGGCACATTAGAGGGCCCTGCTCATAATTGGAGTTACCTGAAAAAGGAAAGGGCTGCATTGGGAGATAACAATCTCGTCACTGGTTTTGTTCAAGTGGAAGGGCTGGGCAATTGCTGGCAGCAGATGTTGTCAAGGGAGTTTATGTGCTGATTAGGGGGATGGGGGGTATGGACTTGGTGAACTACCATTTCCTTTATAACTCGGATTTGACAACTCTGAGATTCTATCATTTAATGTAACTGGCAGTAACCCTTTACTTTCTCAGAGGATGGCTCACTTTTTATTCCTCTCTGGCTGACTAGATTTGACCTTTGAAAATATTGAGGTGCCATTTAGACAATATTCCTTACCCATTCTCTTCTCAGAAACATCACACTTCTAGAGCCAGGGGTAGGCTGGCTTTCTGTGACACTGCTTAAGCCCCTGTTGAACTTTTCACAGGTGCTAAGGCATCATGCCGGGACCTGAGAGAACTGGTTGTTATGGCACTTCTCCTTTAAGAACTACTAAACCATTTGCAGGGAGAGGCTACTAAAGATGTTGAAGAGTGTGTACCAGGGGATGAATAAGCATGAGTTTAACATGTGGAACAATGAATTCACTGGAATATGTGTATAGGTATATAAATGCATGGGGAAAAGTCAGCAAGGATTATACAAATCAATTTATAACCATGAATTCCTTATGAAAGGTGGAAATAACTAGAATGAGGAGTAGTCAAAGGGGAACTTTCACCTTATCTAGATGATTTTAACTTTTTATTTTTTTACAGAGATATATTACATATGCCAAAACTTACCATTTTAAAGTGGGTTTTAGTACAGTTGACCCTTGAACAACATGGGTTTAAATAGTATGGTTCCACTTATACATGGTTTTTTTTAAAGATACAGTACAGTACTGTAAGTGTATTTTCCTTATGATTTTCTTAATAACATTTTTTCCCTAGCTTACTTAATTGTAAGAATACAGTATATAATACATATACAAAATATGTGTTAATCAACTGTTTATGTTACTGGTAAGGATTCTGGTCAACAATAGGCTATTAATAGTTAAATTTTTGGAGTCAAAAGTTGTACACAAATTTTTGACTGTGTGGGGAGTTGGCACCCCTAACATCTGTGTTGTTCAAGGGTCAACTGTATATTCATTGTGCAACAATCACCACTATCTATTCCAGAACATTTTCTTCAGTCCCCAAAGTAACCCTGCAACCATTTCACCTTCCTCCTAGCCCTTGGAAACAACTAATCTGTTTTCTGTCTTTATTGATTTATATATTTGGGACATTTCATATGAATGGTGTATAATATGTTGTTATTTGTGTGTCTGGCTTCATTTACTTAGCATGTTGTTTCTGAGGTTCATCGATAATTTATTTTATTCCTTTGATTGCTGAATAGTATTCTATATTGTGTTTGTGTGTGTGTGTGTGTGTGTTCACATACATACCACATTTTGATTTAATCAATTTATCAGTTGAACATTTGGATTGTTTTCACATTTTGGCTATTATGAGTAATGCTGCTATGAACATTTGTATGCCAGGTTTGTGTGAACATACATTTTCAGTTCTCTTCACTATATACCTAGGAGCAGAACTGCTGAGTTACATTATATGGTAACCATACGTTTAACTTTTTGAGAAACTGCCAAAATGTTTTCCACAGTAGTTTTACAAATTTACACTCCTACCAGTAGAGTATGAGGGTTCCGATTTCTTCATATCCTCATCAACACATGTTATTGTCCATTTTTTAATTATAGCCATCCTATTTAGTGTGAAATGATATCTCATTGTGATTTTGATTTATATTTCCCTGATAGCTAATGCTGTTGAGCATCTTTACATGTGTTTATTGGCCATTTATATATCTTTGGAAAAACGTTCAGATACTATGCCCATATTTAAGTGGGTTATTTTCTTTTTCTTCTCTCTTTTTTAAATTTTATTATGTTATGTTAGTGACCATACAATACATCATTAGTTTTTGATGTAATGATCCACAATCCATTGTTTTCGTATAACACCCAGGGCTCCATGCAATACATGCCCTCCTTAATACACATCACCGGGCTAGCCTCTCCCCCCTACCCCCCTCCCCTCTAAAACCTTTTTGGTTTCTCAGAGTCCATAGTCTCTCACGGTTCATCTCTGCCTCCGATTTCCCTCCCTTTATTTTTCCCTTCCTTCTCCTAATGTCCTCCTTGCTATTCCTTGTGTTCCACAAATAAGTGAAACCATATGATAATTGACTTTCTCTGCTTCACTTATTTCACTTAGCATAGTCTCCTCCAGTCCCATCCATGTTGATGTAAAAGTTGGGTATTCATCCTTTCTGATGGCTGAGTAACATTCCATTGTATATATGGACCACCTCCTCTTTATCCATTCATCTGTTGAAGGGCATCTCGGCTCTTTCCACAGTTTGGCTATTGCAGACATTGTGGCTATGAACATGGGGGTGCATATGGCCTTTCTTTTCACTACATCTGTGTCTTTGGGGTAAATACTCAGGATTGCAATTGCTGGGTCATAGGGTAGCTCTATTTTTAATTTTTTGGAGAACCGCCACAATGTTTTCCAAAGTGGCTGTACCAACTTGCATTCCCACCAACAGTGTAAGAGGGTTCCCCTTTCTCCACAACCTCTCCAACATTTGTTGTTTCTTTCCCTGTCCATTTTTGCCATTCTAACTGGTGTAAGGTGGTATCTCAATGTGGCTTTGATTTGAATTTCCCTGATGGCTAATGATGATGAACATTTTTTCATGTGTCTGTTAGTCATTTGTATGTCTTCTTCAGACAAGTGTCTTTTCATATCTTCTGCCCATTTTTTGACTTCATTATTTGTTTTTTGGGTGTTGAGTTTGAGAAGTTCTTTATAGATCTTGGATACCAGCCCATTATCTGTAGTGTCATTTGCAAATATCTTTTCCCATTCTGTGGGTTGCCTCTTTGTTTTGTTGACTGTTTCCTTTGCTGTGCAGGAGCTTTTTATCTTGATGAAGTCCCAAAAGTTCATTTTTGCTTTTGTTTTACTAGCTTTTGGAGATGTATCTTGAAAGAAGTTGCTGTGGCTGATGTCAAAGAGGTTACTGCCTATGTTCTCCTCTAGGATTTTGATGGATTCCTGTCTCACATTGAGGTCTTTCATCCATTTTGAGTTTATCTTTGTGTATGGTGTTAGAGAATGGTCGAGTTTCATTCTCCTATATGTGGCTGTCCAATTTTCCCAGCACCATTTATTGAAGAGACTGTCTTTTTTCCATTGCATGTTTTTTCCTGCTTTGTTGAAGGTTATTTGACCATAGAGTTGAGGGTCCTTTTCTGGATTCTCTATTCTGTTCCATTGGTCTATATGTCTGTTTTTGTGCCAGTACCATGCTGTCTTGGTGATCACAGCTTTGTAATATAGCTTGAAATTGGGCAACGTGATGCCCCCAGCTTTGTTTTTCTTTTTCAACATCTCCTTGGTGATTCGGGGTCTTTTCTGATTCCATACCAATTTTAGGATTGTTTGTTCCAGCACTTTGAAAAATGTCATTGGAATTTTGAACGGGATGGCATTGAAGATATAGATTGCTCTGGGTAGCATCGACATTTTAACAATGTTTATTCTTCCGATCCATGAGCATGGAATATTTTTCCATCTTTTTCTGTCTTCTTCAATTTCTTTCATGAGTGTTTTGTAGTTCCTAGAGTATAGATCCTTTACCTCTTTGGTTAAGTTTATTCCGAGGTATCTTATGGTTTTTGGTGCTATTGTAAATGCAATCGTTTTTCTAATTTCTTTTTCTACAGTTGCATTGTTAGTGTATAAGAAAGCAACTGATTTCTGTGCATTGATTTTGTAGCCTGCCACATTACTGAATTGCTGGATGAGTTCTAGTAATTTGAGGGTGGAGTCTTTTGGGTTTTCCACATAGAGTATCTTGTCGTCTGCGAAAAGAGAGAGTTGGACTTCTTCTTTGCCAATTTGAATACTTTTATTTCCTTTTGTTGTCTGATTGCTGTTGCTACGACTTCTAGTACTATGTTGAACAATAGTGGCGAGAGTGGGCATCCTTGACATGTTCCTGATATTAAGGGAAGGGCTCTCAGCTTTTCCCCATTGAGGATGATATTCACTGTGGGTTTTTCATAGATGGATTTTATGAACTTGAGGAATGTTCCCTCTATCCCTATACTCTGGAGAGTTTTAATCAGGAAAAGATGCTGTATTTTGTCAAATGCTTTTTCTGCATCAATTGAGAGGACTATATGGTTCTTCTCCCTCCTTTTATTAATGTGTTCTAACACATTGATTGATTTGCAAATGTTGAACCATCCTTGCATCCCAGGGATAAATCCCACTTGGTCGTGGTGGATGATCCTTTTAATGTATTGTTGGATCCTATTAGCTAGGATTTTGTTGAGGATTTTGGAATCCATATTCATCAAGGATATCGGTCTGAAATTCTCCTTTTTGATGGGGTCTTTGCCTGGTGTGGGGATTAAGGTAATGCTGGCCTCATAGAATGAGTTTGGAAGTTTTCCTTCTGTTTCTATTTTTTGAAACAGCTTCAGTAGAATAGGAATTATTTCTTCTTTGAATGTTTGGTAGAATTCCCCAGGGAATCCATCAGGCCCTGGACTCTTGTTTTTTGGGAGGTTTTTGATCACTGCTTCAATCTCGTTACTGGTTATTGGCCTATTCATGTTGCCAATTTCTTCCTGTTTCAGTGTTGGCAGCTTATAGGTTTCTAGGAAGGCCTCCATTTCATCCAGATTGCTCAGTTTATTGGCATATAGTTGTTGAAAATAATTTCTAATAATTGTTTCTATTTCCTTGGTGTTAGTCATGATCTCTCCTCTCTCATTCATAATTTTATTAATTTGGGTTCTTTGTCTTTTCTTTTTGATAAGTCTGGCCAGTGGTTTATTGATCTTATTAATTCTTTCAAAGAACCAAACTCTAGTTCCGTTGATCTGATCTACTCTGTTTCTGGTTTCTAATTCATTGATCTCTGCTCTAATCTTAATTATTTCTCTTCTAATGCATTTGTTGTTTTTCTCTAGTTTTTTAAGGTGTACAGTTAGTCGGTGAATTCGGGATTTTTCTATTTTTTTGAGTGAGGCTTGGATGGCTATGAATTTCCCCCTTAGGACTGCCTTTGCAGTATCCCATAGGTTTTGGACCGATGTGTTTTTGTTCTCATTGATTTCCATGAATTGTTTAAGTTCTACTTTGATTTCCTTGTTGACCCAAACATTCTTGAGCAGAGTGGTCTTTAGCTTCCAAGTGTTTGAATTTCTGCCAAATTTTTTCTTGTGATTGAGTTCCAGTTTTAAAGCATTGTGGTCTGAGAATATGCAGGGAATAATCTCAATCTTTTGGTATCAGTTGAGACCTGATTCTTGACCCAGTATTTGGTCTATTCTGGAGAAAGTTCTGTGTGCGCTCGAGAAGAATGAGTATTCTGTGGTTTAGGGTGGAATGTTCTGTATATATGTATGAGGTCCATCTGGTCCAGTGTTCCATTCAAAGCTCTTGTTTCCTTGTTGATTTTCTGCTTAGATGATCTGTCCATTGCTGGGAGTGGAGTATTGAGGTCTCCTACAATTAACGTATTGTTATCAATATGACTCTTTATTTTCGTGAACAGTTGGCTTTTGTAGATGGCTGCTCCCATATTGGGGGCATAGATATTTACAATTGTTAGATCTTCTTCTTGGATAGACCCTTTAAGAATGATATAGTGTCCTTCTGTGTCTCTAATTACAGACTTTAGTTTAAAAAATCTAATTTGTCTGATATAAGAATTCCTACCCCAGCTTTCTCTTGAGGTCCGCTGGCATGGAAGATGGCTCTCCATCCCTTCACTTTCAGTCTGGATGTATCTTTAGGTTCAAAATGAGTCTCTTGTAGACAGCATATGGATGGGTCCTGTCTTTTTATCCAATTTGCAACCCTGTGCCGTTTTATGGGAGCATTTATGCCATTCACGTTGAGAGTGATTATTGAAAGATATGAATTAATTGTCATCATGTTGCCTGTGAAGACATTGTTTTTATAGATTGTCCCTGTAAATTTCTGTTGTAGATCACTCTTGGGGTCTTTCTCCTTTTATGGAACCCCCCTTAATATTTCTTGCAGGGCTGGCTTAGTGGTCACATATTCTTTCAGTTTCTGCCGGTCGTGGAAGCTCTGCATCTCTCCATCCATTCTGAATGACAGCCTTGCTGGTTAAAGTATTCTTGGCTGCATGTTCTTCTCGTTTAGTACCCTGAATATGTCTTGCCAGGCCTTTCTGGCTTGCCAGGTGTCTGTGGATAGGTCTGACGTTATTCTGATGTTCCTCCCTCTGTACATAAGGAATCTCTTCCCCCTAACTGCCCTTAAGATGGTTTCCTTGGTTCTAAGATTTGCAAGTTTTACTATTACATGCTGGGATGTTGGCCTGTTTTCCTTGATCTTGGGAGGGGTCCTCTCTGCCTGTAGGCCTCGAATGTTTGTTTCATTCCCCAGATTAGGGAAGTTCTCAGCTACGATTTGCTCAAATACATCTTCTAGTCCTCTCTCTCTCTCCACTCCCTCCGAGGTTCCAATTATTCTGACACTGGAATGCTTCATGGTGTCACTTATTTCTATGATTCTATTTTCATGGATTTTGAGTTTGTTTTCCTGGCCTCCTCTTTTCCCTTTTTATCTATTATATTGTCTTCCAGGTCACTTATTTGATCTTCTGCCTCACTTACCCTAGCTGTTAGATTATCTAGATTGGATTGGATCTCACTGATAGCATTTTTAAGTTCTGCCAATTCATCTTTCATTTCTGCCCTTAGAGACTCTATGTTGCCATTAATTGATTTCTCCATTCTAGCTATTGTCTTCACAATTGCTAGCCTGAATTCCATCTCTGACATTTTGGTTATATCTGCATTCATTTGTAAATCTGCAGCATAAGTCATAATCTCTGAGTCTTTTCTATTTTGGGGGTTCCTCCTCTTAATCATTCTGTTGATGGGTATTTGAGGGAATGTATAGAATCCAAATTATTGACCAGAACCCTAGCAAGATGCGCCTGTTTTCTAGGGACCTTAGGGTTGCTGGCCTCTTGTTTTCTCAGCCTGTCTTCTAGGGGAGAGGCCTGCTGCACTGTTACTCAGGCAACCCTGTTTGGGCAGAGTTGCCCTGCCCCCCTGTGGTGGGGGATGGGCTCAGTGGGAATCAGTTTTGGGGGCTTTTGTTCTCTGGCGGCTTTCCCTGGTGGCCTTCCATGTCTCTTCCGTGAGTCAGAGCAGAAGAGACCGTTTCCAACCCTCTGCCTCAGAGCAGAGAGATTGCAGTCTGTTCTTCAGTGAGCTCTCCAGGCCGCACTGTCTCCTGTGCTGCTGTCTTTGCTGCTATGCTTTCTGTCTGTGCTGCTATAAACTGCAGTGTCCTCGGTTGTGTGCCCCTCCGCAGATCTCCCAGTCCTGCCTCCCGTTTGGGGCACATCTCTGCCCTTTGTGCTTCTAAAACCTCCAGCTGCTCCCAGTTTGCATGGGCGACCCTGCAGCTCCGGGTTTCCACCCCTGGGGCTGCCCTAAAGTCCTTTCCCCGCCGCTACTAGTCTGCGAGTCTGTGCCCTGTCCCCAGCTCACAAGGCTGTCGCTCACCAGTGGTGTAGGATCCCCACGGGCAGGCACCCTTCTGCTGCCGCCATTTATCCTCCGATATCTGCCCACAGAATCACGGCTCCCCACTTCGTACCTCGAAATTAACCGCCTGCGATATTCTGTTTGTAGAAATCCAGATCTTACATCTCAGGCTGATTTCGTGGGTGCTCAGAGTGGTCTGGTAGATATCCAGCTCAGTTCTGGGGACCAGTTGAAATGGGGTCCCCTACTCCACTGCCGTCTTTCCTCCTCTCCCTAAGTGGGTTATTTTCCTTTTTATTGTTGAGTTCTATATATTCTGGATACTAGATCCTTATCAGATATAGTATATGCAAATATTTTCTTCCATTCTGTGCATTGTTTCACTTTCTTGATGTTATCATTTGCAAAGCAAAAGTTTTTAATTTAATTTTATTTTTTTAAATTTTTTTTAAAGATTTTTATTTATTCATTGAGAGAGAGAGAGAATGATAGAGAGAGAGCATGAGAGGGAGGAGGGTGAGAGGGAGAAGCAGACTCCCTGCTGAGCAGGGAGCCCGATGCGGGACTCGATCCTGGGACTCCAGGATCATGACCTGAGCCAAAGGCAGTCGCTTAACCAACTGAGCCACCCAGGCACCCCACAAAAGTTTTTAATTTTAATGAAGTCTAATTTTTTTTTTCCTTTGGGTGCTTGTGTTTTAGGTGTCATATGCAAGAAACTGTTGCCTAGTCCAAGGTCACAAAAATTCGCTTCTGTGTTTTCTTTGACATATTTTGTCATTTTAGCTTTTACATTTAGGTCTTTAATCCATTTTAAGTTAATTTTCATATATAGTGTGAAGTATGGGGCCAAGTTTATTCTTTTCCATGTGGATATCCAGTTGCCCCCTCACCATTTGTTGAAAAGACTATATGCGACCCCTTTGAATTGTCTTGACACCTTTGAAAAATATCAATTTAGTATAAATGTTGGGTATATTTCTGTACTCTCCTATTTCATTGATCTCTATATCTGTTCTTGTGCCAGTACTACACTCATTTGGTTACTAAAGGCTTATAGTAAGTTTTAGATTCAGGACGTGTGAGTCCTCCAACTTTGTTCTTTTTCAAAACCATTTTGGTTATTCTGGGTCTTTTGAATTTCTGCATGAAATTTAGGATCAGCTTATCAGTTTCTGCCAAGAAACAAGCTGAGAGTTTTGATAGGAATTGTGTTAACTCTGAATCAATTTGCATAATATTATTATCTTAACAATATTAAATTTTCCGATCCACGAACATGAGATATCTTTTTTTTTAGTTAGGTCTTTACTTTCTTTCAACAATATTTTGCAGTTTTCAGTGTACAAGTCTTGGACTTCTTTTGTAAAATGTATTCCTGAGGATTTTGTTCTTTCTGATGCTACTTAAATGGGATTGTTTTCTTAATTTTATTTTCAGAAAAACAGTTGACTTTGTATATTGATCTTGTATCCTGCAACATTGTTGAATTCATTTACTAGTTATAATAAGTTTTTTGTGTGGATTCCTTATATATATATAAAATCTTGTCATTTGTGACTAGTTTTAATTTTTCTTTCTAATCTGAATGCTTATTTTTTCTCTAATTGCTCTAGCCCTCAGTATACATGTTGCATGGAAGTGATGTTTGTTCTTAATTGTAGGATGAAAGCATTCAGTCTTTCACCATTAAGTACATTAATTATGGGTGTTCCATAAATTTCTATCAGTTGTTTGAGAAAGTTCCTTCTTATTCCATATTTGTTAAATGTTTTCTTTTTTATAATGAAAAAGCGTTGGATTTTGCCAAGTGTTTTTCTGTGTCTATTGAGATGATTATGTATTTTTTCAAACCTTTATTCCATTAATATGGTGTATTACATTGACTGATTTTCATATGTTGACTCAGTCTTGCATTCCTGGTATGAATTCCATCTGGTAAGGTGGATTTTTTTTTTTTTTAATATATATGTTACTGGATTTGGTTTGCAAGTATTTTGTTGGGAATTTCTGCATTTCTATTTTTTGAAAGTTTATGAAAGATTGATGTTAATTATTCTTTAAATTTTCAGTAGACTTCACTAGTGATGCCATCTGGTCCTGTTTTTTTTTTTTTTTTCCCATGTAAGTTTTTTTTTAAGATTTTATTTATTTATTTAACAGTGAGAGAGAAAGAGAGAGTGCACAAGCAGGGGGAGTGGCAGAGGGGGAGGGAGAAGCAGGCTCCCCGCTGAGCAGGGAGCCTGATGCAGGGCTTGATCATGACCTGAGCTGAAGGCAGACTCTTAACCAACTGAGCCACCCATGTGCCCCAAGAAGTTTTTAATTACTCTTTACTTGTCATAGGTCTATTCAGATTTTCTATTTCTTCTTCAGTCATTTTCTGTAGTTTTTATCATTCTAGGAATTTATTTCATCAGGTTATCTAATTTTTGGCATACAGTTTTTCATAGTGTTCCCTTTAATCATTTTTTAAAAATTTCTGTTAGATTGGCAGTAATATTTACTCTTTTATTCCTGATTTTAATAATTTGAGTCTTCTCCTTTTTCTCTATTTTAACTTTTTACAAAGCAAATGTATCCCTGTGTCTATTGTGTAATTTAAAAAAAACAAAAACAAAAAACAAGGAAAAAAAAAGAAAATACATACAAAATAGAAAAGCATATCAAAATGGGGATCTGGGTAAATTGGTAATTCCCTGGCATTATTTCTCCTCTATGGGCCTAGGTTTCTTCATCAGGAAGTTGATATGTTGGTTCATTGTTGCTGAAGTGGTTGAAAGCCTCTAGCTCTATTATTTACATGATCAAGTGTGGGATTAAAGACCATGGTTGGGAATATTTGTGGACAGAAAGTAGACCAGTTTGGGAGAAGCCCAGTATTCCTGAAGGACATAGTAGAAGCTAAGGATGGAAATGCAAATTGAAGCCAAATTATGGTATTGTTTGAATTTTAAGGTAAAAGATTTGGACTTGCTAATGAGGAACTATTGTGGATTTTGGGGCCTGAGACTAGCCAATCAAAGTGATAGTCAAGGAAATTGGTCTGATAATGATATATGGGAGGGATTAGAGCTGGGAGATAACCCAGGGAAATCACCTATAGAGTCAGGGCCATGACAGTGGGAATGGAATAGGAAGAGATGAGGACCAGAGTATTCTCTGATTTGGAAAGCACTCCCTGGAACTGCTGAGGCAGGAGGGAGGGGGGGAGCAGTTAGTAGTCTTGCTCCTCCTTGTGTCTCTCATAGTTAGTGGTGAGGCAAAGAATAGATCCAAAATAGATTTTTGTTAAATTGCATTGCAGTGACCCAGCTTTGCTTAGAGTTCAATAAAGGCTGAAGAAAATAGTCTTCAAATACTCTGAGAGGACTTCCAGGAAAGTCTTCCAACTTGCCAGTCTCTAGACATTGCCTGTCTGAACCTCACTCCCACAGATATCCTGTGCTCCTTCCCACTGGAACTGTTTCAGAGAGTCATCTCATTCCAGCCACCCAAAAGCCCATATTTTGAGTTGACTTGTCTTAAACTCCTGAGAAGAAAAGAAATGTTTGCTTCATTTTAAATCTCTTAAAGGCCTGCCTATGGTACACTTTTTATAGCAGAACTTAGCTTACTTTGTGAAAAGCTGGGAAAAGCTAATGAATTATTATAGGATGAGGCTTTTATTGTTTCACATAGTCACCTATATGTATATGATGCCCTTGCGTCAATGCCTTAGAATCACCTTTTTGAACAGATCTGTTCCTTGACTAATCATTCCTCCTCATTGCCTACTGATTGTATTAAAGGGCAGCTGTTAGCATATTGAAGACACAAAGTTGACCTTTGAAAGATGGAAAGAAATTTCCAATAGAACATTTGTAGAGGATGAAAGGTTCTGAATGGAGATACATTTTTGCACATTTGGCTGTGTATGCAAAGTGCATTAAAATGAAGTGAGTCTTACTTGCTTTGGCCTGTGGCAAATAAATTGACAATATGCTGGTGACATTTTTAGGTTTGCTGGGTGGTAAACATACCCCCCATCCTCTGTGAGGCAAAAAGAGAGAGGAGAATACACAGAGTGGAGAAATAACTACTGTTCCTCTAGCTTCATCCCAAAGCCTCTATCCTCCCAAGGCCACTTACCAACAGGCCTTTCTGATGGCAGAAATCGTGATGCATCTAAATTGCTTGATCTCAGCTTTGGGAGGCAGGAAAGTGGAGAAAGCTGGCACGGGGGGTGGTATGGAAAGGAAAGATAGATTGTTGATAAAAGCTGTTGAGACAACTGAAAAGCTCTTTGGGCTAATTCCCCTGGCAGATTTTACCATTCTTCCTAAGGTTCCACCCTTCCCTTTTTCCCTAACCCTCTGGTCTTCCTCCTTCCAAGGACTAGGGTGAAATGAGCCATCTCCCTGATTTAAGCTGTCATCCCAGATCCAGAAACATCTCACTCAGCCTCCCCAAAGGAGGTTTTCCTGCATCCCTTTGCCTTCATGTGTATAGTTTCAACACTTACCAACTGTATGTACCCATTTCTGATGATTCTGATAATTCTCAGCTCACCTTGGCCCAAGCCCTTCCCTACTCTTTTCCTGTTTTCCTTAGAACCAGAGGTGCAAAGTTGCTAGTACAGTGGTTAAGAGCACAGGCTTTGAAGTCAGACCACCTTGTTCCTATCCCAGCTTTTCTGCTTTCCTAACTGTGTGACTTAGGACAAATTCCTTAACTTTTTTGAGCCTCAGTCTCGTCTTCTGCGAAATAGAGGCAATAATGGTACATGCCTAGCAGGACTGGGTAATACAGTTCATTGAAAGCTCTTAGCATAGTGATTGCTGTATAGTAAGTGCTCAATCAGCTGTTGCTGTTATGTGGTGTTGCTGTTATGTGATGACATTCTGTCATCTCCACTCCAACATTGAAGATGTAGAAAGCTTTACATACCCAAGGCATTTTACAGTCAAATTTTAATTATTATTTGTACATCTTTTGATGTAAATTAACACTGAAGGTCCTGTTTTCAAGATGCCCACTCCAATATCCAACTTTGGTCTCCAGGCTCATAGGTGTTGTGTTTGATCCAGCTGTGGCATATGCCCGAGATATATAGCTTAGTCTGTTGTTGTTGTTGTTGTTGTTTTTTAATCCAGCTGTGCTACCTAGATATGCTCAAGCACAAATAAGTACTGTTTGGGGTACCTGGGTGGCTCAGTCAGTTAAGTGTCTGCCTTTGGCTCAGGTTGTGATCTCAGGGTCCTGGGGTCGAGCCCCACATCAGCTCTCTGCTCGGTGGGGAATCTGCTTCTCCCTCTCCCTCTGTGCACGCTCTCTCTCTCTCTCTCAAATTCAAAACAAAACAAAACAAATGATTTCTGTTTGCCATAACTCTTTTCTCCTCTGAAATCTTACACAAGAAGCCTCTCAGGGATGATTTAGTTGTATCCTTCTGCATCCTCCATTTTACAGATAGGTCATCAGAGGCCTAGAGAGGATTAAAATCATGCATAAAGCCAGCAAGCCACCCTAGAGCCACACCTGGCATTCAATTACAGGGGCTTCTGGTTGAATGTTCTTTGAATACTTGAAGAATTTAGTTTATCCTTTTTGTACTTGGCTAGAAACTTTTCAAAGAAGGAAACTACTCTATTATTATTCTTTTGCCTGCTTCCACAGCTCTGGGTGAACCAGGAGGATGGGGTGGAGGAAGGGCCCAGTGATGTACAGAATGGGCACCTGGACCCCAACTCAGACTGCCTCTGTCTGGGCCGGCCACTACAGAACCGGGACCAGATGCGAGCCAATGTCATCAATGAGATCATGAGCACCGAACGTCATTACATCAAGCACCTCAAGGACATTTGTGAGGTAGGCCCAGCTATGATAGTATATGTGGGGGCACCCAGGGTGGGGTAGAGGGCCTTTTCATGAAGAATCAACAACTTTCCTGAGCTGTACCTGTGACAGTCCCAAGATATTGGAAAGAGCAGCTGGATTGGCCTCCTATATTCTGCTCAGTGGGTAAAACAGGAGCTTCTCAGTCCCTATATCAGTTTCTCTTTCTCTGTCTAACTTTTGTCTTTCATCCTCATATTCCTTCTCTCTCTATCTCTCCCTGCTTCCCTCCCCCATCTTCCCTTCCCTGAATCTCTACCCCTATCCTTTTGGCTTCTGATTTGGTTGTTGCCACACCATGTAAAGGCCTGACCTCATTCGTTAAAGCACAAACATATCTCCCTCCAACTCAGTGGTTCACAAACTTGAATGTGCACCAGAGTCCCTGGAGTGGCTTGTTGAACATGCAGATTCCAGCCCCCTCTGCCTCCCCAAAGTTGTGAAATCTCAGTCTGGGGTAAACCAAGGCATCTCTACATTTAACAGGCATTCCTCGTGAAACTAGGAATGCTGGCTTTGGACATAGCTCTAACCTTCAAAGTGCTCTGCCCTAGACTGGCATCTGAATCACCTGGGAGCTGTTGGTCCTCTTCCTTCACTTGAAGAACACTGGTTTTGGGTTTGAACAGAAAAGAGCTTAGGGGGAGGAATGTATAGGAGATAAAGACTGAGTGGATAAGTCTCAGCTCCTTCAGCATGCCAGTTTGCTCCCCAGGAGCTGTGGCTCCACATTCCCTAACTCTATCCCTTCCATCTCGCTAACCTGAGTAAGAATGAGAGCCCTTTTTTTCATACTCTCTTGAGCTCATGAGACAAGTTGACATTTTCAAAGGGCATTTTACTAAACAGTTTGGAAATACCAGTGGGAAATGGAGGAAAGAATGTTTTTAAAAAGATTTCTCTCTTCTCTCTCTCTCTCTCTCTCTCTCTCTCTCTCTCTCTCAAACACACACACACACACACACACACACACACACTCAAATGGCATCCTGCTTGACCCAGGGAAAGCTCTACTTTGAATATGTTTATCCCCTTCTTTCCAGATGAGGGGTCAGGTCCTACTTTCTGTCCCCTAAGTGCTATTGAGTGAGGTCAGGGCCCACTCTGGAATCAATAATACAGTTTTAACACTTTTTAAAGTTCTTGCTTCTTTAGAATATTGTTACCCAATAGAACTTCCTACAGTGATAAAATATATCTGCATTCTCCAACACGGTACCCATTAGCTAGCCATCTGTGGCTATTGAGTGGTTGAGATGTGGCTAGTATGATTGAGAAATGGGATTTTAAATTTTATTTAATTTTAATTTAAATAGACACGTGACTAAATGGCACCCACATTGGACAGTGCAGATCTAGAAAGATCAAGGCCAAGGACTATGGGCCTTAACTTTTTTCACCTCAACTCATTTTTTCATCTCTTCCAGGAAGGTTAAAGGTAGAGTAGAAAGAACAAGGGCTGTGGGGACATGGAATGCTGGCTTTCACATCCTGACTTAGTCACTTAGGAATCCTGTAGCCTTGAAGTTGCCCCTTAACTCCTCTGACTTTTGATTTTTCTGATTTGTCCAGTGGGCTTGATTATACCAAACTCTTAGTTTTGTTGATAAAACTAACTAAACATAATATTATAATTATTTGTAAAAAGGTAGTTTTCCTTTCCTTTCATCTATTCACCCAACCATCCATGTCTCTCTTTTCTCTTTTCCTCTTCCTTACCTCCAAACAAATAGCTGAAAATTACCCTCTGAAATGTGCTATGTGGCATTGGGCATCAAACCACTGACATGTCATTCATTCAGCAAACATATAATAGAGTTCTGCTCCATGCTAGCTTTGGACATAGCTCTAACCTTCAAAGTGCTCTGCCCTAGACTGGCATCTGAATCACCTGGGAGCTTGTTAGAAATGCAGAATCTTGGGGCGCCTGGGTGTCTCAGTCAGTTAAGCATCTGCCTTTGGCTCAGGTCATGATCCCAGGGTCTTGGGATCGAGCCCCACATTGGGCTCCCTGCTCGGCCGGAAGCCTGCTTCTCCCTCTCCCTCTGCCACTCCCCCTGCTTGTGATCTCTCTCTCTCTCTCTCTCTGTCTCTCTGTGTGTCAAATAAATAAATAAAATCTTAAAAAAAAAGAAATGCAGAATCTTTAGCTCCACTCCAGACCTACCAAGTACAATTCTGCATTTTAACAAGGTTCCTATTTGACTTACATTTTATATTAAAGTTTGAGGAGCACTGCTGTAAAATGGTAGCTGTCTTATAATGTCATAGAGTCTATAATATAAGTACAGTCCATTCTTTACCTGGCAGCTGAGGGATGCTATCAAGATCTAAGTTGGATCACATCACTCCTCTGCTCCATCTGATGGCTGACAATCTCTCCTTGAGTAAAAGCCAAGTTCTTACTATTATTTACAAAGTCCTGTGTGATCAACCTATTCTTACCTCTATCAACCTATTCTTACTTCATCTCCTTCACCTTTCCCATATTCTGTCCCTACTCCAGACACTCTGGTCTCTTGCTGTTCCTAGAAAAATATCTGGCATACCCCCTTCCACAGACTTTGGACTGGCATTTCTCTCTGCCTAGACCACTCCTGCCCCAGATATCTTCATGGCTCCCACCTTCACCTCCTTCAAATCTTTACTCAGATATCACCTTCTCCTTGAGATCTTCCCTGAATTTTCTACTTAAAATTGTAATTGCACTGTCTCTTCCTCTTTCCTGCTTTATTTTCCTCTATTGTACTTATTGCTATCTGACATATTATATGTTTTGCTTATATGTTTTCTTTATTGTTCTTCTCTCCTACAGAATGTAAATTCCATGGGGGCAAGGGATTTTACCTGTTAATTTACTGATATATCCCCAATACCTAGCACAGTTCCTGGCACATGATACAAGTTCAGTAAATATTGTTGAAAGTTAGAATTAAATACAAGTGCTCACATGCATGTATTAACTTTGGCAATGTATATTCACATCTTATGCCATGTGATTTTCAGACAGGGCAGAGGTTATTAGTGTTATTCCTATTTTCTAGATTAACAGACTTGAGTCTCTAAGAGACAAAATTACCTTCTCAGAGTTCTCTCAGGCACTGGCCCAGTGAGAGTCCTTTAGTCTTAGAAGGATCTTCTGTTCTCAACTCCCAAACATCTTGGCCTCTTCTTACAGGGCACAAGCTCAGGACAGCAATAGAAGTATTCATCTTTCCAGAAGAGGGAGTGCTATGTCCCTGCTTTGAGAATTTTCCCAATCCAGCCAAACCAAGTAAAGCTTTTGTTGGTGATCTACTGATTCCATATTTCTCAATTATTCTTGGTGCTGAAGTTAAGGGTTTAAATGGGAAGAATCTCTTTGTCCCACCTTGCAACCACAGTGTCATAAAGTTTAGCTAGAGCAAAAGAAGGATGGAGAAATCTGTGTCTAGCTGGACCAGAAGACAGTATTTTAGTCCAGGATTGTGTCACCTCTAAACCAAAGCTGTAAGTAACAATATGGTTTATCATAGAGAATACCAGACTCAGAATTGGGAGTCCCAGGTTCAGGACCCACCTTGGTCACTGATTGGCTGAGGAATCTCAGGTGAATGTTTTCCATCATGGGCCTTGTTCCCCAACTCTAAAATGAGTGGGTTGGAGGGTTTGCTCTTTAAGTGCTGTCTGGATCTTATGTTCTTTTTTTTTTAAGATTTTTTTTATTATTTATTTGAGAGAGAGAAAGAGAGATAGCGACAGAGATAGAGAGAGCATGAGCGGGAAGAAGAGGGAGAAGCAGGGTTCCCACTGAGCAGGGAGCCTGATGCCGGGCTCAACCCCAGGACCCTGGAGTCATGACCTGAGCCGAAGGCAGACGCTTAACTGACTCAGCCACCCAGGTACCCCTGGATCTTATTTTCTGTGATTCTATACAATCTAAATATATTCTTACTAAAAAAAGCTGTGGTAGTGATCCAGGTTATTTTTTCATTTTCTGCTGTTTTCTTCTTGGTACCCATGAAGGCATGTTTTACTCAGGCATGATTGTGTTAACATCAGGCATGAATGTGTTCATATGGTATATCTACTCTTTCTGAAAATTAAGGGAGACCTCTAAATACTTCCTAATCTTGTGCTTTTGAAAAGGAAATGGGAGACACTGCATTCAGTATAAAAAAAGTCACTATCTATTAAAAACTATACATATTCATAGATATGTATTTATTTTTATATATTTACTCTATTTAATCTATATATCTACAATATATGTGGCATATATGATTAAATAGGATATACATCATGTTATAATTTTATAATTATAATATTATAGATTATATATATCATATATATTACATATATATTTACTCCTGGGAACAGAAAATGCTTTACAAACATTTAAGTTACAATACCTTCATTTTACAAATGAGAAAATAGGAAATAAAGTATTTTTTATCAAAGTCATTCTGTGAGGCCAGTAAGATAAAAGAGCTTTTTTAATGAGTTCTTTGCAAAAGATGACATTTTTCTTTCTAAATCCAGACAGTGGGATAAAATAGCCTTGTTTCACTTCTAGGTCACCTTGAACAGTGATTGGTGGTATTACCTCTTGTAACCTTAGAACTCACTGTATAATCAGGGAAACTGAGACAACAGGGTAAGCAAAGCTAAAGATGCCTTATAAAGTTGCCTAGTATGCCTCTCTTAAGGAACATAATCTCAGTCATCCCATACCTGTGAAATACATTCTGTTCTCAAATTCCTCCAGAGAAGCTGGACTACCTTTCCTCAGTCATTTGTATTAGTGTCTCATACCTGTTAACATTAAGAAATTCTTCCTTAGGTCTGATTGAGTAGTGATTTCCATTTGATATGCTTGAGCCTGGGGTTTCCAAACTTATTACCTGTTTGGGTTTTCCTTTCTGTAAATTACCTACCCTGATGCTTCCCAGTTGTCTTTTCATCTCTGTGTGCATATAGCAAATAACACATTGTAAAATGGTAGTATTTGTATAAGGATAAGGCAGTTCAGCAGCTTGAAGTGACCATCCCAGGGGTTTCTGGCTGCCCATGCCCTATCTATTCACCTGGTATTACCTGGACACCCCAGGCCCTGTTCCTATCCTTTACCCATTGTCCTATAGTTTCTTATATATTTTGCTTTCTTGCTGATTTACAGTATTTCCTTGTATATTCCAGGTATTAATCCCTTGTCAGTTTTCCATGTTGCAATATCTTCTTCCTGTTTTCCTCTTGTTTTTTTAATTGTTTTGTTTCATTTGAAGAAAGGATTCCCTGGCCCAAAAAGGGAAAAAAAGAAAAGAAAAGAAAAAACCCACCAGTATAAACATTCTGCTTCTAATTTTGCTTTTATCATCATTAGCATGAAAAGAGCTAGTCATTTTGCAGTTATTCAACATATATTTATTGAGCAGCAACTATATTCCAGGTACTGTTAAACTCTGGGATACAGCTATGAATAGGATAACCATGATCATAATCCCCTAATTTTCTTAAAATAATTTTCAAGATGTTTATTAAGTTCCCTGTCAGGCCTCAGGCTTCCACACAAAACAATATATGAAATCTCTGGAAGTCAGAGCTGAAAGGGGCCCTGGAACTCTTTTCTGATATATGCATTTTAGAGATGGAGACACTGAGACCCAGACTTGTGCAGGCCTTTCCCTAAAGGAATTCCCAAACCCTAGGTAATCCAGAGGTTCTTTGGTCTATTTTACTTCCCTGTATTTTTTGGGATCTTCCCTGGAGATAATGGCTATGGTTTGTATCCCATATCAAGGCACTAATTTTAGCTCAACCCACTAGATCTAGCCTTTTAGATCAACTCTTGTCAGTTTAAGAACAGAGTGAAATAGATAGGCAACCTTCCTTAACCATTACCATGGCAATGCCAGGGCTAATTTATACTAATTATGATTGATTTGATAAACTCCCATAGTACTCTTAACTACTGTGTGGTCTGTCTTCTCATTCATGCCTTACTTTACTCCTAGGAGGCAGAAGTGAGGCTCTCAGATACTGCCTCTGTTCAGTCATTTCACACTACTGTCATATCACCCTATTCTCTCTTACCATTCAATGGGGTAGCATCTGACAGGATTTTGAAGCATGCTTGACAGTAACAGCCACAGACCCGTTTTGCTCCTTCTGCCCTGTGTTGTTTTTAAGGCCCCTGTCTACCCTTCTTACTCCCCTCTGACTGTACTATTTTCTTCATTTTCTTCTGAAAACAGGGCTCACAACTGAAAGCTGCTCTCCTGCAGTGGTGTAACATCTTCCTATTAATTTGTCATTCTATCATCTCAGTCTGTTTATTTTTTTCTCTCCAACATAAACTGGCATTAGTCTTTTTTCTTTATTATGATGTTCATTTAGCCAACATATTTTGGATACTAGCCCTTTATCTGATACATCATTAGTTTTTGATGTAGTGTTCAATGATTCATTAGTTGCGTTTAATACCCAGTGCTCATCACAACATATGTCCTCCTTAATACCCATCACCCAGTTATCCCATCCCCCCACCCCCCTCCCTTCTGTAACCCTCAGTTTGTTTCCTGGAGTCCAGACTCTCTCATGGTTTGTCTCCCTTTCTGATTGCTTCCCATTCAGTTTTCCCTCCCTTCCCCTAAGATCCTGTGTGCTATTTCTTATCTTCCACGTATGAGTGAAATTATATGATAATTGTCTTTCTCTGACTGACTTATTTCACTTAGTGTAATCCCCTCCAGTTCCATCCATGTCAGTGCGAATTGTGGGTATTCATCCATTCTGATAGCTGAGTAATATATTCCATTGTATATGTGAACCACATCTTCTTTATCCATTCATCTATTGAAGGACATTTTGGCTCTTTCCACAGTTTGGCTATTGTGGAAATTGCTGCTATGAACATTGGGGTGCCGGTGGCCCTTCTTTTCACTACATCTGTTTCTCTGGGGTAAATACCCAGTAGTGCAATTGCTGGGTCATAAGGTAGCTCTATTTTTAACTTCTTGAGGAACCTCCATACCATTTTCCAGAGTGGCTGCCGTAACTTGCATTCCCACTAACAGGTAAGAGGGTTCCCCTTTCTCCACATCCAAACCAACATTTGTTGTTCCCTGTCTTATTGATTTTAGCCATTCTAAGTGGTGTAAGGAGGTATCTCACCGTGGTTTTGATTTGTACTTCCCTGATGACAAGTGATGTGGAGCAATTTTTCATGTGTCTGTCGGTCATTTATATGTCTTCTTTGGAGAAGGGTCTGTTCATGTCTTCTGCCCATTTCTTGACTGGATTATTTGTTTTTTGGGTGTTGAGTTTGAGAAGTTCTTTATAGATCTTGGATGCCAGCCCTTTATCTGTTATGTCATTTGCAAATATCTTTTCCCATTCCATAGGTTGCCTTTTAGTTTTGTTGACTGTTTCCTTTGCCATGCAGAAGCTTTTTATCTTGATGAAATCCCAGCAGTTCATTTCTGCTTTTCTTTCCCTTGCCTTTGGAGATTTGTCTAGCAAGAAGTTGCTGTGGCCGAGTTCAAAGAGGTTGCTGCCTGTGTTCTCCTCCAGGATTTTTTTAAAGATTTTTTTCTTTTTTTTATTATGTTATGTTAATCACCATACATTACATCATTAGTTTTTGATGTAGTGTTTCCATGATTCATTGTTTGCGTATAACACCCAGTGCTCCATGCAGAACGTGCCCTCTTTAATACCCATCACCAGGCTAACCCATCCTCCCATCCCCCTCCCCTCTAGAACCCTCAGTTTGTTTTTCAGAGTCCATCGTCTCTCATGGTTCATCTCCCCTTCTGATTCCCCTGCCTTCATTCTTCCCCTCCTGCTAACTTTTCCTTCTTCTTTTTTTTAACATATAATGTATTATTTGTTTCAGAGGTACAGATCTGTGATTCAACAGTCTTGCACAATTCACAGCGCTCACCATAGCACATACCCTCCCCAATGTCTATCACCCAGCCACCCCATCCCTCCCACCCCACCCCCCACTCCAGCAACCCTCAGTTTGTTTCCTGAGATTAAGAATTCCTCATATCAGTGAGGTCATATGATACATGTCTTCCTCTGATTGACTTATTTCGTTCAGCATAACACCCTCCAGTTCCATCCACGTCGTTACAAATGACAAGATCTCATTCCTTTTGATGGCTGAATAATATTCCATTGTATATATATACCACACCCAGTGCTCCATGCAGAACGTGCCCTCTTTAATACCCATCACCAGGCTAACCCATCCTCCCATCCCCCTCCCCTCTAGAACCCTCAGTTTGTTTTTCAGAGTCCATCGTCTCTCATGGTTCATCTCCCCTTATCCATTCATCTGCCGATGGACATCTTGGCTCTTTCCACAGCTTGGCTATTGTGGACATTGCTGCTATAAACATCGGGGTGCACGTACCCCTTCAGATCCCTACATTTGTATCTTTGGGGTAAATACCCAGTAGTGCAATTGCTGGATCGTATGGTAGCTCTATTTTCAACTTTTTGAGGAACCTCCATACTGTTTTCCAGAGTAGCTGCACCAGCTTGCATTCCCACCAATAGTGTAGGAGGGTTCCCCTTTCTCCGCATCCCCGCCAACATCTGTTGTTTCCTGATTTGTTAATTGTAGCCATTCTGACTGGTGTGAGGTGATATCTCATTGAGGTGTTGATTTGGATTTCCCTGATGCCGAGAGATGTTGAGCAGTTTTTCATGTGTTTTTTGGCCATTTGGATGTCTTCTTTGGAAAAATGTCTGTTCATGTCTTCTGCCCATTTCCTGATTGGATCATTTGTTCTTTGGGTGTTGAGTTTGATGAGTTCTTTATAGATTTTGGATACTAGCCCTTTATCTGATATGTCATTTGCAAATATCTTTTCCCGTTCTGTCAGTTATATTTTGGTTTTATTGAGTGTTTCCTTTGCTGTGCAAAAGCTTTTTATCTTGATGAGGTCCCAATAGTTCATTTTTGCCCTTGCTTTCCTTGCCTTTGGCAATGTTTCTAGGAAGAAGTTGCTGCGGCTGAGGTCGAAGAGGTTGCTGCCTGTGTTCACCGTTAAGATTTTGATGGACTCCTGTCTTACATTTAGGTCTTACAACCATTTGGAGTCTGTTTTTGTGTGTGGTGTAAGGAAATGGTCCAGTTTCATTCTTCTGCATGTGGCTGTCCAATTTTCCCAACACCATTTGTTGAAGAGACTGTCTTTTTGCCATTGGACATTCTTTCCTGCTTTGTCGAAGATTAGTTGACCATAGAGTTAAGGATCCATTTCTGGGCTCTCTATTCTGTTCCATTGATCTATGTGTCTGTTTTTGTGCGAGTACCATACTGTCTTGATGATGACAGCTTTGTAATAGAGCTTGAAGTCCGGAATTGTGATGCCGCCAGCTTTGCTTTTCTTTTTCAACATTCCTCTGGCTATTTGGGATCTTTTCTGGTTCCATACAAATTTTAGGATTATTTGTTCCATTTCTTTGAAAAAAGTTGATGGTATTTTGATGGGGATTGCATTGAATGTGTAGATTGCTCTAGGTAGCATTGACATCTTCACAATATTTTTTCTTCCAGTCCATGAGCATGGAACGTTTTTCCATTTCTTTGTGTCTTCCTCAATTTTTTTCATGAGTATTTTATAGTTTTCTGAGTACAGATTCTCCGCCTCTTTGGTTAGATTTATTCCTAGGTATCTTATGGTTTTGGGTGCAATTGTAAATGGGATTGACTCCCTAATTTCTCTTTCTTCTGTCTTGTTGGTGTATAGGAATGCCACTGATTTCTGTGCACTGATTTTATATCCTGCCACTTGGCTGAATTCCTGTATGAGTTCTAGCAGTTTTGGGGTGGAGTCTTTTGCGTTTTCCACATAAAGTATCATATCATCTGCAAAGAGTGAGAGTTTGACTTCTTCTTTGCCAATTTGGATGCCTTTTATTTCTTTTTGCTGTCTGATTGCTGTGGCTAGGACTTCCAGTACTGTGCTGCACAACATTGGTGAGAATGGACATCCCTTTCTTGTTCCTGACCTTAGGGGAAAAGCTCTTAATTTTTCCCTGTCCAGGATGATATTCACTTTATTTTTCCTATATGTTTTTTATGATATTGAGGTATGTTCCCTCTCTCCCTAGACAGTGGAGAGTTTTTATGAAGAAAGAATGCTTTTTCTGCATCTACTTAGAGGATCATATGATTCATAGATTCTTATCCTTTCTTTCATTACTTTCGTGTATCACATTGATTGATTGGTGGATGTTGAACCAAATTTACAGCCCAGGAATAAATCTCACTTGGTCATGGTGAATAATCCTTTTAATGTAAAGTTGGATTCTATTAGCTAGTATCTTGGTGAGAATTTTGGCATCCATGTTCATCAGGGATATTGGTCTGTAATTCTCCTTTTTGATGGAGTCTTTGGTTTAGGGATCAAGGTAATGCTGGCCTTATATAATGAGTTTGCAAATTTTCCTTCCATTTCAATTTTTTTGTTTGTTTGTTTTTTTAAAGATTTTATTTATTTATTTGAGAGAGAGAGAGCACATGAGAGGGCGGAGGGTCAGAGGGAGAAGCAGACTCCCTGCCGAGCAGGGAGCCCGATGCGGGACTCGATCCAGGGACTCCAGGATCATGACCTGAGCCGAAGGCAGTCACTTAACCAACTGAGCCACCCAGGCGCCCTCCATTTCAATTTTTTGAAACAGTTTCAGAAGTGTACATATTAATTATTCTTTAAAGATTTTGTAGAATTCTCCTGGGAGGCCATCTGGCCCTGTACTCTTGTTTCTTGGGAGATTTTTGATTACTGCTTCAATTTCTTTGCTGGTTATGGGTTTGTTCAAATTTTCTATTTCTTCCTGTTTCAGTTTTCGTTATTTATATGTTTCTAGGAATGTATCTATTTCTTCCAGTTGCCTAATTTGTTAGCATATAATTGCTTATAATATTCTTCTAATGTTTTTGTATTTCTGTGGTGTTGGATATGTTCTCTCCTCTTTCATTTATGATTTTGTTTATTTGGGTCCTTTATTTTTTCTTTTTGATAAATCTAGCTAGGGGCTTATCAGTCTTATTAATTCTTTCAACAAACCAGCTCCTAGTTTCATTTATCTGTTGTACTGTGTTTTTGATTTCTATATCATTGATTTCTGCTCTAATCTTTATTATTTCTCTTCTCCTGCTGGATTTAGACTTTATTTGTTGTTCTTTTTCCAGCTTCTTTAGGTGTAAGGTTAGGTTGTGCATTTGAGACTTTCTAGTTTCTTGAGAAAGGCCTGTATTGCCATATACTTCCCTCTTAGGACTGCCTTTGCTAAATCCCAAAGGTTCTGAACTGTTGTGTTTTCATTTTCACTTGCTTCCATGTATTTTTTTGAATTATTCTTTAATTTCCTAGTTGAGCCATTCATTCTTTAGTAGGATATTCTTTAACTTCCATGTTTGTGGTCCTTCCAATTTTTTTTTTCCTGTGGTTGACTTTAAGTTTTAAAGTATTGTGGTCTGAAAATATGCATGGTATGATCTCAGTCTTTTGGTACCTGTTGAGACCTTATTTGTGACCCAGTATATGATCTATTCTGGAGAATGTTCCATGTGCACACAAGAAGGGTATGTATTCTGCTGATTTAGAATGAAATGCTCTGAATATATCTGTGAAGTCCATCTGGTCCAGGTTGTCATTCAAAGCCCTTGTTTCCTTGTTGATCTTCTGCTTAGATGTTCTGTCCATTTCTGTGAGTGGGGTGTTAATGTCCCCTACTGTTATTGTATTATTACCAATGAGTTTCTTTCATTTTGTTTTTAATTGGTTTATATATTTGACTACTCCCATGTTGGGAGCATATATATTTTTAATTGTAGATCTTCTTGTTAGGTAAACTCTTTTATTATGATATAGTGCCCTTCTTCATCTCTTATTACAGTCTTTGGTTTAAAATCTAGTTTGTCTGATATAAGAGTAGATACTCCATCTTTCTTTTGGTGTCCATTGGCATGATAAATTTTTCTCCATCCCCTCATTTTCTTTCTTTCTTTTTTTTTTTTATTATGTTCAGTTAGCCACTGTATAGTACATCATCAGTTTTTGATGTAGTGTTCAATGATTCATCAGTTACACATAACACCCAGTTACACATAACACTCATCACAACATGTGCCCTCCTTAATACCTATCACCATCCCCTCATTTTCAATCTGGACGTGCCTTTGGCTCTAAAATGAGTCTCCTGTAAGCAGCATATCAATGGTTCTTTTTTTATCCATTCTGACATCCTATGTCTTTTGATTGGAATGTTTAGTCCATTTACATTCAGAGTAATTATTGAAATATATGAATTTAGTGCCACTGTATGCAATGGTTTGTCTCCCCCTCTGTTTTCATTTTATTTTATTTTTCCTTACCTCTTAAGTCACTGTTCCTGTAGATTGTCTCTGTTTCCTTCTGGTCTTTTTTACTTTTGGCTTCCTCTCCGCTCAGTGAATCCCCTTTAATATTTCTTGCAATGCTGGTTTAGTGTTCACAAATTCCTTTAGTTTTTGTTTGTCTTGGAAACTCTTTATCTCTCCTATTCTGAATGATAACCTTACTGGATAGAGTATTCTTGGCTGCAGTTTTTTCCTGCATGTAGAATATATCATGTAGAATATATCATGACACCCCTTTCTGGCTTGCCATGTTACTGTTGAAAAATCTCCAGATAGCATTATGGATATTCCCTTGTAAGTTAAGGAGTTCTTTTGTCTTGCTGCTTTTTAGAGTTTTTCTTTATCACTATATTTTGCCAAATTAATTACAATATGTCTTGGTGTTGGCCTGCTTTTGTTGATTTTGATGGGAATTCTCTATGCCTCTTCAATCTGGATGTTTATTTCCTTCCCCAGATTAGGTACGTTTTTAGCTCTTATTTCTCAAATTTTCTACCCCCTTTCTCTTTTCTTCTGGAACTCTTATAATATGAATGCTATAATGTTTGATGGTGTCACTGTGTTCCCTCTATATTCTCATGTAGCATAATTCTTCTTTCTCATGTTCAGATTATTTTCCATTATTTTGTTTTCTGTATCAATAATTATTCCTCTGCTTTTCCAGCCTGGCGTTTATTGCATTAAGCTTATGTCCAATTTCAGTTATTGCATTCTTCATTTCTGACTGTTTTCTAAATCTTTTTTCTGTGTAGGAAGTGCCTTCCTGAAGTCTTCCATTATTTTCTCAAGCCCAGCGAGTATCCTTATGATTGGTGCTTTTAATTCTCCATCAGGCATGTTTTTGTTTGTTTGTTTTTTACATCTGTTTCACTTAGATCTCTGGCCACGGCCTTCTCCTGTTCTTTCATTTGGGATAAATTCCTCCATCTTGACATTTTGTCTAATTCTCTGCCTTCTTTTCTGTGTTAGAAAAGCCCATTATGTTTCCTGTTCTTGAAAGTAATGGCTTTTTGAAGAACAGGTCATATAGTGTTCAGGGCCTGGTGCTTCAGTGAGTGTTTCTGATGTGTGCTTAGTGTCCTGTCCTGTTGTGTTTTGGCTGCACTGTCCTTCAGGCCAGTCATTTGCAATGGCTCTCCTTGCCTGCAGTGGGCAGTGTTTGGTCCTTGGCCTGTGTATGGCTAGTTTTAACTAGGTGTGCTCTGGTCTCCTTGTGAAATGAGACCTGATATTACTTCCATTAGAGTTGAGGCCTTGCAGAACTCTCTGGTTGGGAGACATGGTGTAGGCAAGGATTTGTGTTGATCTTCTGGGGGAGTGGCCTGCCACACTGGGACTGAGGCAAATTTGACTGAAGATGGCCGTTCTGCCAGAGCATAGGGTTGTGGGACTTGGTATAAGCAAGTTAGGCAACCAGTGTCTGCATTGGGCTCCTTCTAGCAGGTGGCTCTGTGTTTATGCTGAGGATGAGGGGAGGAAAATGTTGCCAGCCATCTCCTTTGTACCCGGAGAGGTGTCTCCATGAATGCTGCCTCTCAGAGAAGAGCCAATAATCTCCTTCCTGTGTTCCTCAGGTGTTTTTCAGATAGTTCTTTTCATGCTGTTTGCCTCTGGGATTTTTGCCTGTCTTCTCCCCAGGAACAGTGCAGTGTTCTTCTGCCTCTATCCCAGCCAAGTATACTGGCCTTTTAAACGGCAGGCTTTAGAGATGTAGTGTGGACAAGGGTTTCTGCTGGCCTTCTGGGGGAGGGGCCTGCTGCACTGGGACTAAAGCAAGTTTGACTGAGAAGGGCAGTCTCGCCAGAGCACAGGGGTATGTGATTGTTGTAAGCAAGTTAGGCAGCCATTGTCAGTGCTGTGCTGCTTCTGGTAGGTGGCTCTGTGTTTATGCTGAGGGGCAGAGCAGGGAAATGGTGCCAACCAGCTCCTTTGTTCCTGGAGAGGTGTCTCAGTGAATGCTACCTCTCAGGAAGCTCTAAGAAGAACAAATAATCTCCCAACTGTGTGCCCCAGGCATTCTTCAAATCACTGTTTCCATGTCTTATGCCCTAGGTTTTTTGCCTGCCTTCTGTCCAGGAACAGGGCAGTGCTCTCCAAGCTCTATCTTAGCCAAGCCCACTGACCTTTAAATCTCCAGGCTTTATGTCCCAGTGGTTGCAAGAACTGGCAAAATTCAGCCCCTTTTGTTTTCCAAGCCAATGGCTTTTGGGAAAATTTCTCCTTCTGCATTCCTCTGTGTGTTTCACTATTTCTCACCCTTCTCTGAAACCACTGCTCCCTCCCCTCCACAGCACACCCAGTCTGTTTTTTCCCTAAACCATGCCTCCACACTTCCTACCTTCTTTGATGTGGCTTCTTATCTTCCTAGTTGTGGAGTTTGATTTGTCAGTCTTCAGGTCAATGTCTGGGTATTTAGGGAGAATTGAAAATTATCTAGTGTACATGGGACAAGAGGAGCCTATACTCCTCCTACTCTGCTGCCATTTTCCCTCTCTTTTCTAGACAGTCTTCCTTTTTAAAAAAAATTTTATTTAAATTCAATTTAATTTAATTAACATATAGTATATTATTAATTTCAGAGGTAGAATTCAGTGATTCATCAGTTGTGTATAACACCCAGTGCTCATTCCATCAAGTGCCCTCCTTAATGCCCATCACCCAGTTAACACATCCCCCCACCCACCTCGCTTCTAGCAACCCTCAGTTTGTTTTCTATAGTTAAGAGTCTCTTATGGTTTATCTCCTCTTTCTTCTTTCTTTTTTCTTTTTTTTCTTTTTCTTTTTTTAATTTTATTATGTTATGTTAGTCACCATACAATACATCATTAGTTTTTGATGTAGTGATCCACGATCCATTGTTTTCGTATAACACCCAGTGCTCCATGCAGTACATGCCCTCCTTAATACCCATCACCGGGCTAACCAATCCCCCCTCCCCCCTCCCCTCTAAAGCCCTGTTTGTTTCTCAGGTCCATAGTCTCTCATGGTTCATCTCTCCCTCCAATTCCCCTCGCCCATTTTTCCCTTCCTTCTCCTAATGTCCTCCATGATATTCCTTATATTCCACAAATAAGTGAAACCATATGATAATTGACTTTCTCTGCTTGACTTATTTCACTTAGCATAACCTCCTCCAGTCCCATCCATGTTGATGTAAAAGTTGGGTATTCATCTTTTCTGATGGCTGAGTAATATTCCATTGTATATATGGACCACATCTTCTTTATCCATTTATCTGTTGAAGGGCATCTCAGCTCTTTCCACAGTTCGGCTATTGCGGACATTGCTGCTATGAACATTGGGGTGCATATGGCCTTTCTTTTCACTACATCTGTGTCTTTGGGGTAAATACCCAGGAGTGCAATTGCTGGGTCATAGGGTAGCTCTATTTTTAAATTTTTGAGGAACCTCCACACTGTTTTCCAAAGTGGCTCTACCAACTTGCATTCCCACCAACAGTGTAAGAGGGTTCCCGTTTCTCCACAACCTCTTCAACATTTGTTGTTTCTTTCCCTGTCCATTTTTGCCATTTTAACTGGTGTAAGGTGGTATCTCAGTGTGGTTTTGATTTGGATTTCCCTGATGGCTAATGATGATGAACGTTTTTTCATGTGTGTGTTAGCCATTTGTATGTCTTCTTCAGAGAAGTGTCTGTTCATCTCTTCTGCCCGCTTTTTGACTTGATTATTTGTTTTTTGGATGTTGAGTTTAAGAAGTTCTTTATAGATTTTGGATACCAGCCCTTTATCTGTAGTGTCATTTGCAAATATCTTCTCCCATTCTGTGGGTTGCCTTTTTGTTTTGTTGACTGTTTCCTTTGCTGTGCAGAAGCTTTGTATCTTGATGAAGTCCCAAAAGTTCATTTTTGCTTTTGTTTCACTAGCTGTTGGAGATGTATCTTGAAAGAAGTTGCTGTGGCTGATGTCAAAGAGGTTACTGCCTATGTTCTCCTCTAGGATTTTGATGGATTCCTGTCTCACATTGAGGTCTTTCATCCACTTTGAGTTTATCTTTGTGAATGGTGTTAGAGAATAGTTGAATTTCATTCTTCTGCATGTGGCTGTCCAATTTTCCCAGCACCATTTATTGAAGAGACTTTCTTTTTTCCATTGCAGGTTTTTTCCTGCTTTGTCAAAGATTATTTGACCATAGAGTTGAGGGTCCATATCTGGGTTCTCTATTCTGTTCCATTGGTCTGTATGTCTGTTTTTGTGCCAGTACCATGCTGTCTTGGTGATCACAGCTTTGTAATATAGCTTGAAATCAGGCAATGTAATGCCCCCAGCTTTGTTTTTCTTTTTCAACATCTCCTTGGCGATTCGGGGTCTTTTCTGATTCCATACAAATTTTAGGATTGTTTGTTCCAGCACTTTGAAAAATGTCATTGGAATTTTGATTGGGATGGTATTGAAGGTATAGATTGCTCTGGGTAGCATCGACATTTTAACAATGTTTATTCTTCCGATCCAAGAGCATGGAATATTTTTCCATCTTTTTGTGTCTTCTTCAATTTCTTTCATGAGTGTTCTGTAGTTCCTAGAGTATAGATCCTTTACCTCTTTGGTTAGGTTTATTCCGAGGTATCTTATGGTTTTTGGTGCTATTGTAAATGGAATCGTTTCTTTAATTTCTCTTTCTACAGTTGCATTGTTAGTATATAAGAAAGCAACTGATTTCTGTGCATTGATTTTGTACCCTGCCACATTACTGAATTGCTGTATGAGTTCTAGTAATTTGTGGGTGGAGTCTTTTGGGTTTTCCACATAAAGTATCATGTCATCTGCGAAAAGAGAGAGTTTGACTTCTTCTTTGCCAATTTGAATACCTTTTATTTCTTTTTGTTGTCTGATTGCTGTTGCTAGGACTTCTAGTACTATGTTGAACAACAGTGGTGAGAGTGGGCACCCTTGACGTGTTCCTGATCTTAAGGGAAAGGCTCTCAGCTTTTTCCCATTGAGGATGATATTCGCTGTGGGTTTTTCATAGATGGATTTTATGAACTTGAGGAATGTTCCCTCTATCCCTATACTCTGGAGAGTTTTAATCAGGAAAAGATGCTGTATTTTGTCAAATGCTTTTTCTGCATCCATTGAGAGGACGATATGGTTCTTCTCCCTCCTCTTATTAATGTGTTCTATCACATTGATTGATTTGCAAATGTTGAACCACCCTTGCATCCCGGGGATAAATCCCACTTGGTCGTGGTGGATGATCCTTTTAATGTATTGTTGGATCCTATTAGCTAGGATTTTGTTGAGGATTTTGGAATCCATATTCATCAGGGATATCGGTCTGAAATTCTCCTTTTTGAGGGGATCTTTGCCTGGTTCGGGGATTAAGGTAATGCTGGCCTCATAGAATGAGTTTGGAAGTTTTCCTTCTGTTTCTATTTTTTGAAACAGCTTCAGTAGAATAGGTATTATTTCTTCTTTGAATGTTTGGTAGAATTCCCCAGGGAATCCATCAGTCCCTGGACTCTTGTTTTTTGGGAGGTTTTAGATCACTGCTTCAATCTTGTTACTGGTTATTGGCCTATTCATGTTGTCAATTTCTTCCTGTTTCAGTCTTGGCAGCTTATAGGTTTCTAGGAAGGTGTCCATTTCATCCAGATTGCTCAGTTTATTGGCATATACTTGTTAATAATAATTTCTAATAATTGTTTCTATTTCCTTGGTGTTAGTTGTGATCTCTCCCCTTTCATTCATAATTTTATTAATTTGGGTCCTTTCTCTTTTCTTTTGGTGAAGTCTGGCCAGTGGTTTATCAATCTTATTAATTCTTTCAAAGAACTAGCTTCTAGTTTCATTGATCTGATCTACTGTGTTTCTGGTTTCTAATTCATTGATTTCTGCTCTAATTTTAATTATTTCTCTTCTAATGTATGGCTTAGGCGTCGTTTATCGCTTTTTCTCTAGTTCTTTAAGGTGTAAAGTTAGTTGGTGAATTCAGGATTTTTCTGTTTTTTTGAGAGAGGCTTGGATGGCTATGTATTTCCCCCTTAGGACCGCCTTTGCAGTATCCCCTAGGTTTTGGACCGATGTGTTTTCATTCTCATTGATTTCCATGAATTGTTTAAGTTCTTTGATTTCTTGGTTGACCCAAACATTCTTGAGCAGAGTGGTCTTTAGCTTCCAAGTGTTTGAATTTCTGCCAAAATTTTTCTTGTGGTTGAGTTCCAGTTTTAGAGCATTGTGGTCTGAGAATATGCAGGGAATAATCTCAATCTTTTGGTATCGGTTGAGACCTGATTTGTGACCCAGTATATCGTCTATTCTGGAGAAAGTTCCATGTGCGCTCGAGAATAATGAGTATTCTTTTGTTTTAGGTTGGAATGTTCTGTAAATATCTATGAGGTCCATCTGGTCCAATGTATCATTCAAAGCTCTTGTTTCCTTGTTGATTTTCTGCTTAGATGATCTGCCCATTGCTGAGAGTGGAGTATTGAGGTCTCCTATAATTAATGTATTGTTATCAATATGACCCTTTTGTTTGGTTAACAGTTGGCTCATGTAGATGGCTGCTCCCATGTTGGGGGCATAGATATTTACAATTGTTAGATCTTCTTGTTGGATAGACCCTTTAAGAATGATATAGTGTCCTTCTGTGTCTCTAACTATAGACTTTAGTTTAAAATCTAATTTGTCTGATATAAGAATTGCTACCCCAGCTTTCTTTTGAGGTCTGCTGTCATGGAACATAGATTTCCATCCCTTCACTCTCAGTCTGGGTGTATCTTTAGGTTCAAAATGAGTCTCTTGTAGACAGCATATGGATGGGTCCTGTCTTTTTATCCAATCTGCAACCCTGTGGGCGCCTGGGTGGCTCAGTTGGTTGGGCGACTGCCTTCGGCTCAGGTCATGATCCTGGAGTCCCTGGATCGAGTCCCGCATCGGGCTCCCTGCTCGGCGGGGAGTCTGCTTCTCCCTCTGACCCTCCCCCCCCCCATGTGCTCTCTCTCATTCTCTCTCTCTCAAATAAATAAATAAAATCTTAAAAAAAAAAAAATCTGCAACCCTGTGCTGTTTTATGGGAGTTTTTATGCCATTCACGTTGAGAGTGATTATTGAAAGATTTGAATTAATTGTCATCATGTTGCCTGTGAAGACGTTGTTTTTATAGATTGTCCCTGTAAATTTCTGTTGTAGATCACTCTTGGGGTCTTTCTCCTTTTATAGAACCCCCCTTAATATTTCTTGCAGGGCCGGCTTAGTGGTCACATATTCTTTCACCTTCTGCCGGTCGTGGAAGCTCTGCATCTCTCCATCCATTCTAAATGAAAGCCTTGCCAGATAAAGTATTCATGGCTGCATGTTATTCTCATTTAGTACCCTGAATATGTCTTGCCAGGCCTTTCTGGCTTGCCAGGTCTCTGTGGATAGGTCTGACGTGATTCTGATGTTCCTCCCTCTGTACGTAAGGAATCTCTTCCCCCTAACTGCCCTTAAGATGGTTTCCTTGGTTCTAAGATTTGCAAGTTTTACTATTACATGCCGAGGTGTTGGCCTGTTTTCCTTGATCTTAGGAGGGGTCCTCTCTGTCTCTAGGACTCGAATGTTTGTTTCATTCCCCAGATTAGGGAAGTTCTCAGCTACGATTTGCTCAAATACATATTCTAGCCCTGTCTCTCTCTCCACTCCCTCCGGGATTATAATTATTCTGACATTGGAACGCCTCATGGTGTCACTTATTTCTCTGATTCTATTTTCATGAATTCTGAGTTGTTTTTCCCTGGCCTCCTCTTTTCCCTTTTTATCTATTATATTGTCTTCCAGGTCGCTTATTCTCTCTTCTGTCTCAGTTACCCTAGCTGTTAGATTATCTAGATTGGATTGGATCTCATTGATAGCATTTTTAAGTTCTGCCAATTCACCTTTTATTTCTGCCCTTAGAGACTCTATGTTGCCATTAATTGATTTCTCCATTCTAGCCATTGTCTTCAGAATTGCTATCCTGAATTCCATCTCCGACATCTTGGTTATATCTGCATCCATTTGTAAATCTGCAGCATAAGTCATAATCTCTGAGTCTTTTTTGTTTTGGGGGCTCCTTCTTCTAGTCATTCTGTTGATGGGTGTTTGAGGGAATGTATAGAGTCCAAATTATTGACCAGAACCCAAGCAAGATGCACCTGTTTTCTTGGGACCTTAGCGTTGCTGGCCTCTTGTTTTCCCAGCCTGTCTTCTGCGGGAGGGGCCTGCTGCACTGTTACTCAGGCAACCCTGTTTGGGCGGAGTTGCCCTGCACCCCTCTGGTGGGGGATGGGCTCAGTGGGAATCAGTCTTTGGGGCTTTTGTTCTCTGGAGCCTTTCCCTGGCGACTTTCCATGTCTCTTCTGTGAGTCAGAGCAGAATAGACCATTTCCAACCCTCTGCCTCAGAGCAGAGAGACCACAGTCTGTTCTTCAGTGAGCTCTCCAGGCCATACCGTCTCCGTTTCTGTCCATGCTGCTATAAACTGCAGCGTCCTGTGTTGTGCACCCCTCCGCAGCGCTCCCAGTCCTGCCTCCAGGTCGGGGCACGTCTCTGCCCTTTGTGCCTCTAAAACCGCCAGCCACTCCCAGTTCGTGGGCGCGCGACTCTGCCACTCGGGGTTTCCACCCCGGGGATTGCAGTTCACCTGCGCGACCCCCGCACACCGGGTTTCCGTTTCGGAGGCTGCAGTTCGCTTGCGCGTGACCGTTGTTCTGGCTTTCTGTCGCCGGTCTGGTTTTCCACCCTGGGGGCTGCCCTAAAGTCCTTTCCCGACGCTACTGGTCTGCGAGTCTGTGCCCCGTCTGCAGCGCCCGAGGCTGTCACTCACCAGCGGTGTATGATCCCCACGTCCAGGCACCCTCCCGCTGCCATTTATCCTCCGATATCTGCCCGCAGAATCATAGCTCTCCGCTTCGTACCTCAAAACCAACTGCCTGCGATATTCTGTTTGTAGAAATCCAGATCTTCTTACATCTCAGGCTGGTTTCGTGGGTGCTCAGGGTGGTCTGGTAGATATCCAGCTCAATTCCGGGGACCAGTTGAAATAGGGTCCCCTACTCCGCCATCTTCCCGCCCTCCTCTATCTCCTCTTTTTTCATCTTATTTTATTTTTCCTTCCCTTCTCCTATGTTCACCTGTTATATTTCTTAAATTCCACATATGAGTAAAATTATATGGTATTTGTCTTTCTCTTGACTTATTTCACTTAGCATAATACCATCTAGTTCCATCCACAGCGTTGGAAAGGGCAGGATTTCATTCTTTTTGATGGCTGAGTAATATTCCATTGTATATATCTACCACATCTTCTTTGCCATTCATCTGTCTATGGACATCTGAGTTCTTTCCATATTTTGGCTATTGTGAACATTGTTGCTATGAACATTGGGGTTCATGTGCCCCTTGGAATCATTATGTTCATATCCTATGGATAAATACCTAGTAGTGCAATTGCTGGGTCATAGGGTAGCTCTATTTTCAACTTTTTGAAGAACCTCCATACTGTTTTCTGGAGTGGCTGTACCAGCTTGCATTCCCACCAGCAGTGTAAGAGGGTTCCCCTTTCTCTGCATCCTCACCAACATCTGTTGTTTCTTGAGTTGTTAATTTTAAGCATTCTGACTGGTGTGATGTGGTATCTCATTGTGGTTTTGATTTTTATTTTTTCATGTGTCTGTTGGCCATTTGTATGTCTTTTTTGGAGACCTCACTATTCGTGTCTTCTGCCCATTTCTTGACTGGATTTTGGGGGTTTTTTTGTGTGTGTTGAGTTTGATAAGTTCTTTATAGATTTTGGATACTAGCCCTTTATTTGATAAGATATTTGCAAATATCTTCTCCCATCTCTTAGGTTGCTTTTTAGTTTTATTGACTGTTTCCTTTGCTGTACAGAAGGTTTTTATCTTGATGAAGTCCCAATAATTCATTTTTGCTTTTGTTTCCCTTTCCTTTGAAGACATGTCTAACAAAAATTTGTTGCAGCCAGGGTTAAAGAAGTTGCTGCCTCTGTTCTCCTCTAGGATTTTGATGGATTCCTGTCTCACATTTAGGTCTTTCATCCATTTTGAGTTTATTTTTATGTATAGTATAAGAAAGTGGTCCAGTTTCATTCTTCTGCATGTGGTTGTCCAGTTTTCCCAACACCATTTGTTGAAGAGACTTAGACAGTCTTTCTAATCATCATATTTAATAGGTGTATGATATTCCATCAAGCTAAATGCACCAAAATATATTTATATCTAGCATTAGCTTTTAAGAAAAATAGTTGACACAGCACTCTAGAGTCCCTCCATCCTATGGGCAGTTACATTTCTCCTCGTATATAGGTAATATTCCCTTGCTACAACACATATAATCTAACAGAAAGAAAATGATGTTCTTGATAATGGCAATAAATAGCATATTTAGGGAATTAAGAAGCTACACTGACATCTCTACCAGTTCTTTCTTTACCAGAACTCACTTTTTTCCTTCTTTTTCATTTCTGTTATATTCCATAGTGGTGTTGAGCTCTAGCATCCCTGCTATACTTTGGGGATGTGTTGCTAATTTGTTATTTCCCTGAGACCTTTCAAATAGGAGCAGTGAACAAAGCTATTAAGTATTTTCTGAACTGGCTTTTCAGGGGTTGAATGAGCTATCCAGGGTGGTTTCTTATGTCTTCCAGTGTGGTTACTTACCAGTACCTACTACTTAAGCAGAAATGACATGCTGATGTGACATTACCATTTTTTTCCAGCTGTGCTCACAGGCCTATCTTAGGGAGGAACATTGGGAGTGGGGTGAGGAAATCTCTGCCCTTTCCCCTAATGTCGAGATGGAAAAGTTCCTGCCGGATGATATGCTCACTGCTTTCCTTTCTCCACTATAGCTAATACACTTCCAAAGGTGATAGGGTAAGAGAGAGAAAGAGAGATGGGGGAGGGAGACAGAAGCAAGCAAACCCTGGGAGTTACATTCTGGCAGGTAGTTTATTCTTCTATCCCTTAGTCAAGGAATGCTTTCTAGGGAGGCAGAATTTGGGGAGCTACTTCAGTAAAAGAAGTAGCACCTAGGGTATTCTGGAAATAGAGGGCATCTTTTTCCTGGTCAGAAATTGAATATGAATGAATACAGGACATCTTCAGCATGTCAGCCAAAGAGAACAGTAGCCATTAGTTATATATATGTCAACACAGGCACAGACTATTAATTTGCAAATTGTTGAAAGACACTTAGTATTTAATGGCTGAATTGGAGGGTGAGAAGTGATCACAGAAGTGAGATTTTGTAAAGGGCATTGAAGCCAGGAATGAGGATTTTCCTGGGGTATGCCGAGATGAATGATTACATTGGAAGCTGTGTTAAGAGGAGACAAAGTGGAGGTGTAGACAGTTGTTAGTCAGTCAGTACAATGTTCTTCATTATGGCCTCAACACTTAAAGTGTTACAAAAATCACATTTAGCTTTTAGATGAAAGTAAGTGATCATAATTTAGTCTCACCAAGAACATTTTCATGTGCTAATGATTTCTAATGAGCACAGTGGCCATTAAAAGTTTACACCAATTGGTTCAGAATGGAAGATGGTGTTTTTTTTTCTTTTTTATTTCTTTTTTACCCTGACTTACAGTGTGCCCTGAGTCTGGTTGTATTATCTTAGTACTCTCTTATCAGATCAAGAATCTCTTTCATTGAATCTACCCTTTCATCAATGGCTAGCTGTATTAATTCGTCTGTTTATTCATGAATGTATCCTGAGCACTTACTCTTTTAAAAACACCATGCTTGGGCACTTGTGGACTTGTTGTCCAAGCTCATCCAAATGATATCTGCTAGTCAGCTATCTTAGTTGGCTAAGACATTCTCTTTAAGGAATGGTTTTGCTTTGTTAATTCAAAATTTTCCTGACTTGGCCTCTGTTTCCAAATTGTTGTCAATGTTATTAATACATTTTGGATGGGTCCTATAAGAAATGGGGACTTTTGAGATGTTAATGGATCTAGCTAAATCAATGACTACTAAAACGAGTAAAAATGTGCTTAATCAGCTTCTGAGAAAAGGCCCTATGACTTTTGGGATCCTTGTCATAGAGAATGGAGGGGAAAGTTCTATAGTCTGGATTCTGTACTCTGAAGAACTTTGCTTGTGATCCAGCTTTCCTAATAACTCACTGGTAGAGTGACTTCCTTCTTTCAAACTCAATTTCCTCATATGAAAAATAGAAATGATTATTGCCTGTCTATTTCATAAAGTAGGAATGAGCCTTCTTAGTGCTTAATAAATGGTAAAGCCCTGATGGAGTCAGGAACATCCTCATCCTGGACTTTTCCTTTGTGTGCAGGGCTACCTGAAGCAATGCCGGAAGAGAAGGGACATGTTCAGTGATGAGCAACTGAAGGTAATCTTTGGGAACATTGAAGACATCTACAGGTTTCAGATGGGCTTCGTGAGAGACCTGGAGAAACAGTACAACAATGATGACCCCCACCTCAGTGAGATAGGACCCTGCTTCCTGGAGCACGTAAGCATCTTCCTCCTTTGTAAGGGTTTTGAGAGGGGATAGGAAGAAATGGAAGGAGTATCTGAGCTGTCTGGTCCTGCTCAGCTTCCTTGTCCTGTGGTAGGGTATAGATTCCTATAACCCTGATGTAACCCCCCTGCCAGGGTATGAGGACTTAGGAAGGGTACTGTGATTTGGCCTAGGACTTTTTCTTTACCATTCCCTTCCCTTTTTTCTCTCCTTCAAGAAAGCTACCAGTAGGATTTTCTTCATTTTCTTTTTTCTGTACCTGTTGGGTTCAGTTTCTATGGGACTAACTGTTTTGGAAGAAACTCTGCACATATTCACTGCATGGAAAATCCAGGAATCTGAGAAATGTAGTCAGCATGAAAGTAGGCCCCTTCAAGACATATAGAGGAGAGCAATAAGGTAGAAGAAGTGACAAATATAGGAAAAGGGGCCATGTGACTTAGAGGAAGGAGCACTAGGAAACAGGAAAGCAAGGATTTGAGTCCTGTGTCTGTAATGACTGTCTAGGTAACTTTGGGTAAGTCCCTTACCTTCTTTGGGCTTCCTCATCTGGAATATAAGAAGGTTTCATTGTGCACTTTTGTGGTTCTCTAATATTTTTTTTGGTTTCATTCACAGGTGACTTAGTTTTTCTGCCAATTCTTCTCCTTTGTATAAAGTATTTATTTTTAAAGACGTAATATGTGCACATGATACAAAATTCAAATGACACAGAAAAGTGTGCAACTAGAAGTAAATCTTTTTGCAAATTCCCCATATGTTTGTTTGGGGACTATCCCTAATACTGCTCTTATATTCAGTGATTTCCTAGAAGGACTCACAAGAATCAGCATATAGTCATACTTGTGGTTATGATTTATTATAGCTAAAGGATTCAAAGCAAAATCGGCAGAAGGAAAAGGCACATGGCACAAAGTCTGGAGGAAACTAGGGACAAGCTTCCAAGACACCTCTGCCAGTGGAGTCACATAGGATACATTCTCAATTCCCCTTGCAATAAGTTGTGACAACACATGTGAAATGTTTTCTACCAGAGAAACTCATTAGGGAATCAGTACCCAAGATTTTTATGGGGGACTGGTCATGTAGGCATGCTCTGCCTAGAATGTACCAAAGTTCCAGACTCCCAGATGGGAAGCAGGTATTCAGCATAAGCCACATTGTGTATACAAACTGTGTAGGCACAGTGAGCCACTCATGTCAGGGAATGATGAGAACCCTTTGGAGATCCATGTTCCAAGATACCAGCCAAAAACCAACCTTCCAAGCAGGTCTTTCTAAGAATAGCAGTCTCAGGCCTGATAAGTTAACTTTTTCTGCACAGTATTTAAAATGGTTTAGCCATTTCAGAAAGCACCTGGGCAGTATTTACATGGGTATAATATAGTGTTGACATAGTGTATGACAACATGTATATGACATAGTGTTTCCATATTTATCCCAGGGAAATTCTTACAGAGGTTCATGAGGGAGCATTTGCAAGGCTGTTAATTGCATGGTGGTGTTGTGTGTGGTGGAGTGCAATTAGAAGCAACTTAGGTATTTACCACCAGGGGATGAATAACAAACATATAGAAGATGCTTACTGTGGGGTATTGTGTTGCAAGGAGCAATAGACTAGATGTATGTAGTTATAGTAACAAACAACAGACTAGATGTATGTAACTTATAGCAATATGTATAGATATCATAAACACAGTTTTGATTGGGAAAGTAGAATATAGAATAGTGGTTCTTTGTTGGAGCCTGCCCTGTGCATTGTAGTGTGTTTAACAGCATTCCTGTTCTCTACCCACTGAATGCCAGTAGTACCCCAACACCACTGAGTTGTGACAACCAAAAATGTCTCCAGACATTGTCAAATGTCCCCTGGGGGACAAAAATTACCACTGATCTATTGAAATGATCACATGCTTTTACCCTTTAATCTATTAAAGTGGTGAATTTGGATTGAGTAATTTTTATATGTTAAATGAACATTGTATTGCTGGAATAAAGCCTACCTAATCATGGTATATTATCATTTATTTTACATGTTAGTTTGCCTTTTTAAAAAATATTGGATTGTTTATGCTTTTATTATTCAGTTCTATAATGTCATTTTTATCAGCTTTGTTTAGACGTAATTTACATACACTAAGATTCACCAATTTTTAGTGTATAATTTGATGAATTTTAACAAATGTATATAGTTGTATAACTACCATATAATCAAGATATAGAACATTTCTACCACTTCATTAAGTTTTCTTATTCTCCCTTTGTAGCCAATCCCTGTTCCCACTCCTGGCCCTTGCTAAACTGTGATCTGCTTTCTGTCACCATAATTTTACTTTTTCTACAGTGTCATATAAATGGAATCATACAGGGGTAGTCTTTGTGTTTAGCTTCTTTTACTTAACAGAATGTCTTTGATGTCATCCTGTTGTTCCATGTATCAGTAGTTGGTTCTTTTTTATTAGTAATATTCCATTGTATGAATATACCACCCATTCATACACTAGTGCATTCCAGGATATCTGGGTTGTTTACTAGGTTGCTTCCATCTGAGGGATTACTAGGTTTCATGTTATGTGTTTATTTTTGTTTGTTTGTTTTTTAACCATTCTAATAGATATGTAGTAGCATTTCCTTGTGATTTTAATTTGCATTTCCCTAATGGCTAATGATGTTAAGCCTTTTTTCATGTACTTATTTGCTATCTGTATAAAATCTTTGGTGAAAGGTCTGTTCATGTCTTTTCCACACTTCTAAGTAGGTTGTTTGTTTTCTTATTGTTCAGTTTTGAGAGATTTTTAATTTATTATTCATAAGTTGTTGGTCAGATATGTGAATCAGAAAGATTTTCTCTGAGTTTGTGGCTTAGCCTTTCATTTTCTTAACAGTGTCTTTGAAAAGCATAAAATTTTAATTTTGTTGAAATTCAGTGTATCACTGTTTTCTTTAATGATTCATGTTTTTTGGGTCTTATTTAGGAAAACTTTGCCTAACCCAAGGTCACAAAGATTTTCTCCTGTTTTCTTATTAGAAGTTGTGTAGTTTTGTTTATTATATATAGGTCTATGATCTTTTTTCAGGTTATTTTTATATACGGTGCAAAATAAGGGTCACAGTTAATTTGTTTCCAAATGGATATCTAGTTTTGTTCCAGCATGGCTTATTGAAAATCTTAACTCCTACATTGAATTACTTGGACACATTGGTCAAAAATCAATCATATATGTAGGGGTTTATTTCTAGGGACATTATTATATTCCAGTGACCTATGTGAGTATTCATATACAAATACCATACTGTTATTTCTTATTGCTATTTTTAATTGAGATATAATTGACATATAATGTATTAGTTTTAGGTGTATGACATAATAATTTGATATTTTTATATATTGCAAAATGATCACAAAATGATCACAATAAGTCTAGCTAAGATCTATCACCATTCATAGGTTAAAAAAATTCTCACACCATCTTGATTAATGTAGCTTCATAGCCAGTCTTGAAAGCAGGTAGTATAAGTGCTCCAAATAAATTCTTCTTCAAAGCAATTTTGGCTATTATAGGTGATTTGTATCCTATAGAAATTTATCTCATTACAAGGAGTAACTTTTTCTCTTCTTTTTTTCTTTTTTCTTTTTCTTTTTCTTTTTTTTTAAGTAGGCTCCACATCGTGGAGCCTGATGTGGGGCTTGAACACATGAGCCTGAGATCAAGACCTGAGCTAGATCAAGAGTCGGACTCTTAACCCACTGAGCCACCCAGGCGCCCCTTTCTCTTCTCTTTATTATTACGAGAGATGGATATATGAGATGATGGATGTTATCCTATTATATAATCATTTCACAACATATATATTCAAACTATCATGCTGTACACCTTAAATTTATACAGTGATGTATGTCCATTTTTTCTCAGTAAAACTGGGGGAAAATCAGCTTGCTAAAGTTCTACCAAAAAACAAACAAGCAAAAAAACATTGCAAGCGTTTTGATTAGGATAGAATTAAATCTGTAGATCAATTTTGGGAAAATTTGTAGACTTTCAGCTCTATGAACAAATATCTATCTATGTTTCTATAATTTCTTCTAGCATTGTTGCTAGTTTTCATGGTATAAATCTTGACCTTATTTTTAAAAATTGATTTCTAGGTGTTTTTTTTTTTTTTTTTTTTGCTGCTACTGTAAAGAGTATTTTTACTTCAATTTCCTATAGTTTGTTGCTATGATAGATAAATACAATTGATAAACACAAGATAAATACAACTGATTTTTGTGTATTGATATTGAATCCTGACATAATACTGAATTTAATAATTGGTTATCATATTTTATATCGATTCCTTAGGATTTTATACACTTATATCGTTTCATTTCTGAACAAAGACAGTTTATTTCTTCATTTTATTTTTGTTTTTTTAAAAAAATTTTTACAAATAGTTGACACACAATGCTACATTAGTTTTTATTTCCTCATATCCAATCTATATGCCTTCTCTTTCCTTTTCTTATGTTATTGCACTGGTGAAATGGTAAAAGCAGGCATCTTTTGTTCTGTACTTGATCTTAGGGACAAGCATTCAATATTTCACCATTGAGAATGATTTTAGCTTTAGGTTTTTCATGGTTGGCCTTTAGCATATTGGGGGCATTTCTCTCTAATCCTAGTTTCCTGGTGATTTTTTATCATATATATGTTTTTTTCAAATACTCATGTATCTACTGAAATGATCATATGATTTTTCATTTTATTATTTTAATGTAGTGAATTGGATTGGGATAAATCCCACTTAATCATGGTGTATCATGCTTTTAATATACTATTTTGCTTTTTTAAAAAATTTGGTTGTTTGTCCTAAAAAGGTGAGAGACAAACACTGCATAATGAGACTAGGCTTTAGAGAACTCAGTGACTCCATCAAGTGTAATAAAATTTGCATTAAAGGGATCCCAGAAGAAGAAAGAGAAGTGGCAGGGGGTCAGAAAATATATTTGAGGAAGTAATAGCTGGAAAATTCCCAAATCTGGGGAGGGAAAGAGAGATCCAGAATCAGGAGGTACAGAGAATCCCCCCTCCAAATTCAACCCAAGGACATCATCACCAAGACACATAGTAATTAAATTGGTAAAAAATAGTAATAAAGAAAGAGTTTTAAATGTTGCAAGAAAAAAGAAGAAGGCTGCATACAAAGAAAAACCCATAAGCCTGTCAGAGGATTTTTTAGCAGAAATTTTATATACCAGAAGAAAGTAGTCTAAATATTCAAAGTGCTGAAAGAAAAAAAAATCTGCCACCAAGAATACCTTATCCAGCAAGGCTGTCATTCAGAATATAAGGAGAGATAGAGTTTCCCAGACAAACAAAATTTAAGAGAATTCATGACCACTAAGCCAGACCTACAAAAAATGTTAAGGAGCATTCTGTAAGTGGAAACCAAATATCATTAGTAAGAGTATGAAAAACAGGAAAAACAAAAGCAAAAAATAATTAATTATAGCTGTAAAAATCAGTCAAGACAAACACAAAATAAAAGGATATATGAAAAAATAAATAAATAAATAAATAAAGGATATATGATACCAAATATCTGGAATGTGGAGGGCAGAGGAGTAAAGAATGAGTTCAAAATTAAGCGACCCACTGCTTAATATACACAGCTATAAGCAGATGTTACATATAAACTGAATGGTAACCACAAATCAAAAACAGTAAAAGATATGCAAATAATAGAGTAAGGAATCCAAGTATATCACTAAAGAAAAACAGAAACCATGGAAGAGAGGAGAATAAAAGATAAGAGAAAAACTACAAAAGCAACTACAAAGCAGATAACAAAATGGCAATAAATACATATCTATAAATAATTGCTTTGAATATAACGGACTAAATGTTCAATCAAAAGATAGGGTGACAGAGTGGATTAAAAAAAAAAGATGCAACTATATGCTGCCTACAAAATACTCATTTCAGACCTAAATACACCTGCACATTGAAAGTGAGGGGATAGAGAAATATTTATTATGCAAGTGGATGTCAAAAGAAAGCCAGATAGCAATACTTAAATCATACAAAACAGAATTCAAAATAAAGTCTATAAAAGAGGAAAAGAAAGATAGTATATAATAATAAAGGGGACAATCCAACAAGAAGATATAAGAACTGTAAATATATATGCACCCAACATGGAGCATCCAAATATATAAAGCAGTTAATAATTAACATAAAGGAACTAATTGATAGTAATACAATAGTAGTTGGGGATATTAACACCCCACTTACAGTGATCCACACAGAAAATCAACAAGAAAACAGTGGCTTTGAATGACACACTGGAACAGATGAATTTAACAGATATATTCAGAACATTCCATCCTAAAACAACAGAATACACATTCTTTTCATGTGCACATTGGACATTCTCCAGAATAGATCACACACTGGTTCACAAATCAGGACTCAACAAATACAGAAAGATTGAGATCATATGATGCATCTTTTCAGACCACAACACTATGAAAATTGAAGTCAACCACAAGAAAAAAATTGGAAAGACCAGAAATACATGGAGATTAAAGAACATCTTACTAAAGAATGAATGGGTTAACCAGGAAATTAAGAAGAAATTTAAAAAAATACATGGACACAAATGAAAATGAAACAGGACACTCCAAAACCTCTGGGATGCAGCCAAAGTGGTCATAAAAGGGAAGTATATAGCAATACAGGCCTTCCTTAAGAAGCAAGAAAAAGTCTCTTCAATAAGTGGTGCTGGGGAAATTGGACAGCTACATACAGAAGAATGAAACTGGACCATTCTTGGGGCACGTGGGTGACTCAGTCGTTAAGCGTCTGCCTTCAGCTCAGGTCATGATCCCAGGGTTCTGGGATCAAGCCCTGCATCAGGCTCCCTGCTCAATGGGAAGCCTGCTTCTCCCTCTCCCACTCCCCGTGCTTGTGTTCCCTCTTTCTCTGTCAAATAAATAAATAAATAAAATCTTAAAAAAAAAAAAAAACTGGACCATTCTCTTACACCGTACACAAAGATACTCAAAATGGATGAAAGACCTCAATGTGAGGCAGGAATCCATCAAAATCCTAGAGGAGAACATAGGCAGTAACCTCTTCGACATTGGCCACAGCAACTTCTTTCAAGATACATCTCCAAAGGCAAGGGAAACAAAAGCAAAAATGAACTTTTGGGGCTTCATCAAGGTAAAAAGCTTCTGCCCAGCAAAGAAAACAGTCAACAAGACTAAGAGGCAACCCACAGAATAGGAGAAGATATTTGCAAATGACCTATCAGTTAAAGGGCTGGTATCCAAGATCTATAAAGAACTTCTCAAACTCAACACCCCAAAACCAAATAATCCGTCAGGAAATGGGCAGAAGACATGAACAGACACTTCTTTGGTCTTCATTGGAGACCAAAGAAGAAATACGAATGGCTAACAGACACATGAAAAAATGTTCAACATCACTAGCCATCAGGGAAATACAAATCAAAACCACAGTGAGATACCACCTTACACCAGTTAGAATGGACAAAATTAATAAAACAGGAAACAACAAATGTTGACGAGGATGTGGAGGAAGGGGAGCCCTCTTACACTGTTGGTGGGAATGCAAGCTGGAACAGCCACTCTGAAAAACAGTATGGAGGTTCCTCAAGATGTTAAAAATAGAGCTACCCTACGACCCAACAATTACACTACTAGGTATTTACCCCAAAGATACAGATGTAGTGAAAAGAAGGGGCATGTGCACCCCAGTGTTCATACCAGCAATATCCACCATGGCCAAAGAGTGGAAGGGGTTAAGATGCCCTTCAACAGATGAATGGATAAAGAAGATGTGGTACATATATACAATGGAATATTACTCAGCCATCAGAAAAGATGAATACCCACCATTTGCATTGACATGGATGGGACTGGAGGGTATTATGAGTATTATGCTAAGTCAAATAAGTCAATTAGAGAAAGACAATTATCATGTGGTGTCACTCATATGTGGAAGATAAGGAATAGCATGGAGGACCATAGGAGAAGGGAGGGAAAACTGAAGGGGGTGAAATCAGAGAGGGAGATGAACCATGAGAGACTCTGGACTGGGGAAAACAAACTGAGGGTTCCAGAGGGGAGGGGGTAGCCAGGTGATGGGTATTAAGGAGGACATGTGTTGTGATGAGCACTGGGTGTTATATGCAACTAATGAATCATTGAACACCAAATCAAAAACTAATGATATACAGTAGCTAACTGAACATAATAAAAAAGAAAAAGAAAAAAGAATGAGGCAAGTAAAATCTCAAATATGCAACCTAACCTTACACTTAAAGAAGCTAGAAAAAGAACAAAGGAAGCACAAAGCCAGCAGAAGAAAAGAAACAAAAAAGATGAGAGCAGAAATAAATGATATAGAAACAACAACAACAAAATATAATAGATCAATGAAAGCAGAAGCTGGTTCTTTGAAAAAATTAGTCAAATTGATAAACCACTACCAGATGCATCAAAAAGAAAAGGGAAGGACCTAAATAAATAAATAAAATCATACATGAGAGAGAAGAAACAACCAACACCACAGAAATGCAAATGGAAAGACATACCATGCTCAATGGATTGGAAGAAAAACACTGTTAATGTCTATACTACCCAAAGCAATCTATACATTTAATGCAATCCCTATCAAAATACCACCAACATTTTTCATGGAGCTAGAACAAACAATCCTAAAATTTGTATGGAGCCACAAAAGACCCAGAATAGCCAAAACAGTACTGGAAAAGAAAAGCAAAACTGGAAGCAACACGACTCTGGTCTTCAAGCTGTATTACAAAGCTGTAATCATCAAGACAGTATGGTATGGCACAAACACAGACACAGATCGGTTGAACAGAATAGAAAACACAGAAATGGACCCACAAGTGTATGATCAATCTAGTCTTCAGCACAGCAGGAAAGAATATCCAATGGAAAAAAGACAGTCTCTTTAACAAATGGTGTTGTTAAAAACTGGACAGCAACATGCAGAAGAATAAAACTGGACCACTTTCTTACACCATACACAACAGTTAATTCAAAATTGATGAAAGACCTCATTGTGAGACAGGAAACCATCAAAATCCTAGAGGAGAGCACAGGCAGCAACCTCTTTGGCATTGCCCGTAGCAACTTGTTACTATACACATCTCTGGAGGCAAGGGTAGCAAAAGCAAAAGTGAACTCTTGGGACCTTATCAATATAAAAAAGCTTCTGCACAGGGAAAGAAACAATCAACCAAATTAAAAGGCAACCTTCAGAATGAGAGAAGGTATTTGTAAATGACATATCTGATAAAGGGTTAGTGTCCAAAATCTATAAAGAACTTACCAAACTCAACACCAAATAATCCAGTTAAAAACGGGCAGAAGACATGAATAGACATTTTTTTTTTCCAAAGAATACATACAGATGGTTCGCAGATACATGAAAAGATGTTCATCATCATTTGTCATCAGGGTATACAAATCAAAACTACAATGAGATATCACCTCACACCTACCAGAATAGCTAAAGTAAATAATACAGGAAACAACAGATGTTGGCAAGGGTGTGGAAAAAGGGGGAACCCTCTTACACTGACAGTGGGAATGCAAATTGGTGCAACCACTCTGGAAAACAGTAAGGAGTTTCCTCAAAAAGTTCACAATAGAACTACCCCAGGATCCAGCAGTTGCACTACTAAGTATTTACCCACAGTTTACATTAATACTAATTCAGATGGGTACATGCACCTGATGTTTATAGCAGCATTATTACTGCTAGCCAAATTATGGAGAGTCAAAATATCCATTGAGTGATGAATGGATAAAGAAGTATATATACATATGTGTGTATGTATTTATATATATATATATACAATGGAATATTACCCAGCCATAAAAAAGAATGAAATATTTTCATTTGCAATGACATGGATGGAGCTAGAGAGTATTATTCTATGTGAAATAAACCAGAGGAAGACAAATACCATATGATTTCATTCATGTGTAATTTAAGAAACAAAACAGATAAACATAGGGAAGAAAAGAGTCAAACCGTAAAACTGACTCAACTATAGAGGACAAACTGAGGGTTGCTGGAGGAATGGTGGGCGACAGGATGGGTTATATGGGTGATGGGTATTAAGGAGGGCACTTGTGATGAGCACTGGGTGTTGTATTTAAGTGATGAATCACTAAATCCTATTCATGAAGTGAATATTACACTGTATGTTAACTGACTGGAATTTAAATAAAAACTTGGAAGGAAAAAAAAAAACTTTTAGAATTTCTTTAAAAAAAAAAAAAAAAGGAAGAGAGTTTTATTCAAACCTAAGTGAGGACAGCCACCCAAGATACACAGTCTTAACATGGAAGAAAGTGCTCTGGAAAAGGAATGTTTAATCAGGGTTATATATGTTTTTTGTTTCATCAAGAGTCACAAATCATCATGATGAAGGACATTTCAGAAAATTACAAACTTTATCTTATGCTTTTAGTATATGCAAGGTTGTAGGCTTCAGAGCTATGGGAATGGAAGTTAGGGAGATTTTTACTCTTTAGTTTGAAATGTTTCTTTTTTGGTTATTTGCTACAAAACAGATGTGCAATGTGTACTCAGGCAAGATAAAGAGCCCATACTTTGAAGTTTGTTGAAGTCGTTCTGATTCTGATAAAAGTATAGCTTCCATGGGAGCCCAGGAGCAGGGTCCACAAACATTAAAAGTTAAACATTTCCTTTATCACTAGACAAGAAACAACAAACAAAATCCAAAACCAAGAGAAGGAAGGAAATAACAAAGATGAGAGTAGAAATAGATGATACGTTAATTAAAAAATCAATAGAACAGATCAGTGAAACAGAGCTGGTTGTTTGAAAAGATCAACAAAATTGATAAACCTTTAGCCAGACTCATCAGAGAGAGAGGGAGAGAGAGAGAGAGAGGACTCAAATAATTATAATCATAATTGAAAGAGGAAAAATAACAACCAACACCACAGAAATACAAACAATTGTAAAAAAAATATGAAAAACTGTATGCCACCAAATTAGACAACACAGAACAAGTGGATAAATCCCTAGGAACACATAACCTACAAAAACTGAAACAGGAAGAAGTAAAAAAGTTGAACATACTGATTACCAGCAAGGAGACTGAGTCAGTAATCAAAAAAACTTCCAACAAACAAAAGTCCAGGACCAGATGGCTTCACAGGAGAATTCTACCAAACATTTAAAGAAGAGTTAATATGTATTCTTCTTAAACTATTCCAAAAAATAGAAGAATAAGGAAAACTTCTAAATTCATTCTATGAGGGCAGTATCACCCTTACACCAAAACAAGATAAAAGCACCAGAGAGAGAGAGAGAGAGAGAGAGAGAAAGAGAGACAGAACTACAGGCCAATATCCCTGATGAGTATACATGCAAAAATACTCAACAAAATATTAGCAAACCAAATCCAACAATGTATTTTTTAAAAAATCATTTACCACAATCAAGTGGGATTTATTCCTGGGATGCAAGGGTGGTTCTATATTCTCAAATCAATCAACATGATATATCACATCAATAAGACAAAGGATAAAAACCATGTGGTCATTTCAGTAGATGCAGAAAAAGCATTTGACAAAGTACAATATCCAATCATGATAAAAGCCTTCAGCAAAGTAGGTTTAGAAGGAACATATTTCAACATAATAAAAGCCATATTTGAAAAACTCACAGCTAACATCATACTCACTAGGAAGAAACTGAAAGCTTTCTTCCTAAGGTCAGGAACAAAATAAGGATGTCCTCTCTCACCACTTTTATTCAATGTATTACTGGAAGCCCTAGCTACAGCAGTTAAACAACAAAAAGAAATAAAAGACTTCCAAATGGGTAAGGAAGAAGTCACCATTTTTATTCAACATATTACTGGAAGTCCTAGCTATAGCAATTAAACAACAAAAAGAAATAAAAGGCTTCCAAATAGGTAAGGAAGAAGTAAAACTTTCACTATTTGCAGATGACATGGTACTCTATATAGAAAACCTGAAAGACTCCACCAAAAGCCTGCTAGAACTTATAAATGAATTCAGTGAAGTTGCAGGATGCAAAATCAATGTGCAGAAATCTGTTACATTTCTATACACTAATAATGAAGAGGCAGAAAGAGAAATAAAGAAAACAATCTGATTTATAATTGCACCAAAAATAAGATAGCTAGGAATGAACCTAACCAAAGCGGTGAAAGACCTGTACTCTGAAAACTATAAAACACCAATGAAAGAAATTGAAGATGATACAAAGAAATGGAAAAACATTCCATGCCCGTGGGTTGGAAGAATGAATATTGTTAAAATGTCTCTACTACCCAAAGCAATCTACATATTTAATACAATCCATATGAAAATACCAACAGCATTTTTCATACAACTAGAACAAATAATCCTGAAACTTATATGGAACCACAAAAGACCTCAAATAGCAATTTTGAAAAAGGAAAGCAAAGCTGGAGTTATCACAATTCTAGAGTTCACTTTAAATTACAAAGTGATAGTAATCAAAACATTATGGTAGTAGCACAAAAATAGAAACATTGATCAATAGAACAGAATAGAAAATCCAGGAATAAGCCCATACTTATATGTTCAGTTAACCTTTGACAAAGCAGGAAAGAATATCCAGTGGGAAAAAGAGTCTCTTCAACAAATGCTTTTGGGAAAACTGGTCAACTACATGCAAAAGAATGAAACTAGACCACTTTCTTACACCATAAACAAAAATAAATTTAACATGGATTAAAGACCTAAATATAAGACATGAAATCATAAAAATCCTAGAAGAGAGCACAGGCAGTAATGTCCCCAACATCCGCCGTGGCAACATTTTTCTAGGTATGTCTCCTGAGGCAAGGGAAACCACAGCAAAAATAAACTATTGGGACTTTCTCAAAATAAAAAGCTTCTGCACAGCTAAGGAAAGAGTCAACAAAAGTAAGTCAGAGAAAGACAAATACAATGTGATTTCACTCATATGTGAAATTTAAGAAACAAAACAAATGAGCAATGGAAAAAAATAAAGAGAGACAGACCAAGAAACAGACTCTTACCTATAGAGAACAAATTGATGGTTACCAGAGGGGAGGTGGGTGGGTGGATGGGTTAAATAGATGGTGGGGATTAAGAAGTGCCTTTGTTGTGATGAGCACTGGGTGATGTCTGAATCACTATATTGTACACCTAAAACTAACACTGCATGTTAAGTAACTGGAATTAAAATAAAAACTTGAAAAAATAAAAAATAAAATCCAGTGCCAGAATTTTATTGCTGTAGTTTTTTCACTTTTGTCAGGAGCAGTGTTCTGTCATTACCCTTTTTAAATAGAATTTCACTACTATTCCTACTTATTTTTTCTATACAAATGTTTACAGTTTTTCTACTTCCCAAATAATTATTATTAAATTATGAATCAATTTAGGAAAGATTGACATTGTTACCATTTTAATATTCCTATGTAAGGACAGGATCTTTATTTTCATTTCTCCAAAACTTCTTTTGGAATTCTCAGTAGACTTTTTTTTTCTCTCCATTTTTCCTGTGCTCATAGCAAGATGGATTCTGGATATACTCCGAGTATTGTAACAACCACCTGGACGCCTGCATGGAACTCTCCAAACTAATGAAGGACAGCCGCTACCAGCACTTCTTTGAGGCCTGTCGCCTCTTGCAGCAGATGATCGACATTGCTATTGATGGTTTCCTTTTGACTCCAGTGCAGAAGATCTGCAAATATCCCTTACAACTGGCTGAGCTCCTCAAATATACCGCCCAGGACCATAGGTAAAAGATAGAGAGAAGCAGGAGTTAGGAGAGCCTCATCTACATGTTGGTCTTTATTAAGAATATATGTCCTTTAGCTTTTTCTGAGCTTCCTTCTGTTAACTTGTCTGCACAATGGGATGGTGATATATTTTTGCTTACCTCGTAAGGTTATTGTGTGTGTAAAGAAGAAGAATGCTTGTGAGAATTTCTTATAAACCTGGGAATCACTATGCACAAAAAATCAGTATGCATCATTATTGCACAACTTACACCCTGCCTTCAGAGAGCTTAGCCGTGTCCTTAGACCTAAATTTAGCGAAGTGAAATAATCCAGATGGAATAATTGTTCAGCTGTCTATTCTGCTCTGTTTGTGTGATAGATTCAATACCCTAATAATAGCCTGCATAACTTGTAGTGACCTTAGATTTATTCTGCAAGGCTATATCCCTGGTATTTTTTAGTCTTTTCCACCCTCCTCTGCCTCATCCCAACACTACCTTCCCTTTAGACTCAGAGCATGACTGGGAGGTAAACAGACTTGAGACTTCTCCTGAAGCTTTTTTTTTTTTTTAATTTTCAGTATTTTTTAAGAAAACCAATCCAAAAATGACCAAGAAACTTAGCTCTCTCTGAATGGAAATGACCTACCAGTAAATGATCCTACAAGTAAGGTATATGCTGAGAGTCATCTCCAACAATGAATGAACCACCCCCTCCACTCTTTCACATGCTTTACTTTATAACCTAGAGCCCTCAGCCTTTTTATAGCCTGCCTTTAATTAGTATTAAATTCCTGATCTTTGACTTATTCAGCTCTCTTCCTGATTGAACCCTCCAAGAAGAAAGAAGACTTCTGTCCAGTTTCCCTTAGCTTTCTATCCAATTCTCATTAGACCCACTTCCTACTTTCACTTGGCTCCATTACCTGGTTTCCTTGGAGCTGACTTCCAGACCTAGTTGTGTAAGGCCACAGGTATGGGCCAGTTGGTTTTGTTTATGCTAAGCTCAAGGCCAGTCCCTGGGTTCATTTTTAAGTTGATGGTGTTTCTTTAGCAAATCGTGGTCATGTGCTTCAGTTTCTGGAGCCTTGGACAAATTTCAGATTTGAATCCAAATGTGGTAACACTTGTGTGAGAATGCCACCAGCGGTAGCTCTGCCTGCCATGATGTGTTGGTTATGAGGGAGGCAGATAGTGAAGGACCTTACAAAAGAGGACTCTGCTCCCTTCTCCCTGAGTCTGTTTACTAGCTGGGGGATAGTGGGCGTATTCATTAGAAATGAAATTTGCAGGTGACTAAATGTTATTTTAGAAGACTTAATACAGACCATTGCTAGAACTGAGTCCCAAGTTTTCTAAGGATACAGTTTCTTGTGAGAGCTAATAGGACACTGAAGAACTTCCACTAAAATTAGGATATTTTAAAAATAAAAATGGAAAATATTTATGGCACCTAAAATGGAAAGCCCTTAAAGGAAGGTCTTCTAGTCAGACTTCCTCATTTTATGGCTAGAAAGACTGAGGCCCAGAAAGCAAGTCTGTGTGGCAAAGCAGTGACACAAAGTGTGGACAGTGGTCTGGGAACCTAGCTTTGTAAAGAGCCCTCCAGGTAATTTTCATGCCCAAAAAGATTTATGAGCCATTGTACTAGGCAATCTGGAAGGCCTCTTCCAGTTCTGCTAGCCCATGATGTCATTAGCCTAAATTACCTCCACTGTTATACTTCATGGTGCTAAGTGACCAGAAGTGATCATTATTGTACATAAATCTCAGAGGAGCAACCTTCGAACCAATGGTTTTAAAACCGGGTTATTCAAAGAGTGGTTCTCAAATGTTTTTATATTACAGCTCATCTCTCATCAACACCTACTCCTGAGTATCTGTTTCATGGAATCTAGCAGGAGGCTCTAAAAATCATACTTGTGGACTGATATTAATAGGTAAATTATATATTGCACAATTGCTTTCAAGAGCCCCAGAAAGACCATTTTCAAAGCACAGCCCAAAACTGTGTGAGTTTCTTAAGCCAAAACAACCCCAGGACCTTATTGAGTTTAGTGGGGCCAGTAAGATAGGATATCTACCTGGGATTTGCCATCCTTATGGTCCTTCACCTTGTTATTGGAGTCCCTGCCTCAAGGTCTTCTTGCCCTCTGGGTCCCTTTTCCCCCCTCTTTCTACCTCCTGAGCTCCAGAGTGCTGAGAGAGTGGCTCAGGTATTGGAAAGATACATGAATACCTGTCCTCCTTCAGGGTGACAGTCCCAGTGTCAGTCCCAGCACTATCCCCAGGCCATGGGGCACCTCTTTTGGCTGGCTTCAGGGAGCTGTATTAAGATGACAGCTCCTGTGATGCATGTCAGAGTAGCTTGGATTTGAAGTTAATTAGAGGCTGCTGCCAGCTAGAAGGCTTAGTCAAATAGGTGTTTGGACAAGTAGGTCTGAAATGCAAGCACTCAGAGTGGCCTCTAAGGGAGATTAGATGGATGGAGAGTAATAAATGGATAATAATACTGCCTTTGCTTACAGAAGGGTGATGTGTCCCCACCCTGCCTTCCAACATTTCTTAAGCTGACAGGAAGGAAGACTGTGTAAGAGGGAGGTTAACTGACATGTCTGGAACAAGACAATCTTGGTTCAGTAGATCTTATCAAGGGGCTGGGCCCAGACCTCATCTGAAGGCCTGGGGGATCTGAGCAGGGTTTAGGTGAGACCACAACTATTCACTTCTTCTCTCACCCACTCCTAAAGCTAGTGGGGCAGGTTAAAAATGGGGACCTTCCCCCTCTAACCATTGTAAGAAAGGCAGCTAAAAATGGCAAAGGTTGAATGACAGTATGGCACAGTGACCATAATGAATCCATGGCTGAGTAGTACATGGGATCAGAGGTAATAGGCATTCTCATTCCAGTGCTGTCCGATGGAACTTTCTACAATAATATAAATGTTTTATATCTGTGCTGTCCAATGTAGTAGCCACTGGCTACATACAACTACTGAGTACTGAGAAATATAGCTGGTGCAACTGAAGTACTAAATTTTTAACTGTATTTAATTTTAAATAAATGTGGCTAATGGCTACCATATTGGACAGTGTAATTTTATGCTTTACCTTCCCCAAAGTGGCTTAAGTCATTTTCCTGGTGCCCTCAACCCAGGAAGAGGAATGGCATGGGAGATAGTAAATGGGCCCAAAGAACAGGGGCACTTATTTATGTTAGCAGCTTCTACACCGCACCTACCTCTTCTGTCATCACCCTACTCTGCTTCCAAATGGCAGGCTCAGATAACCTTGCCAGGGAGAAACTTTAATAGTCATACAGAGCCCAATAGATTGCCCATAGGCTGGAGCAAGTAACTGTAAAAAGATAAAATATAACAAGAACAAATGTTAGAATGGCTAAAATTAACAAGACAGGAAACAAAAATTTTGGTGAAGATGTGGAGAAAGGGGAACCCTCTTACACTGTTGATGGGAATGCAAGCTGGTACAGCCACTCAGGAAAACAGTATGGAGGTGCCTCAAAAAGTTAAAAATAGGACTAACCTATGACCCAGCAATTGTACTACTGGGTATTTACCCCAAAGACACAGATGTAGTGAAAAGAAGGGACACCTGCACCCCAGTGTTCCTAGCAGCAATAGCCAAACTGTGGAAGGAGCCAAGATGTCCTTCAATAGATGAATGGAAAAAGAAGTTGTGGTTCAGGGATCCCTGGGTGGCTCAGTCGGTTAAGCGTCTGCTTTCGGCTCAGGTCATGATCCCAGGGTCCTGGGACTGAGCCCCATGTTGGGCTCTCTGCTCAGCGGGAGCCTGCTTCTCCCTCTCCCTGCTGCTCCCCCTGCTTGTACTGTCAAATAAATAAATAAAATCTTAATAATAAGAAGTTGTGGTTCATATATACAATGGAATATTACTCAGCCATCAGAAAGGCTGAATACCTACCATTTACATCGACATGGATGGAAACGGAAGGTATTACACTCAGTGAAATAAGTCAATCAGAGAAAGACAATTTTATGGTTTCGCTCACGTGTGGAATATAAGGAATAGTGCAGAGGATCATAGGGGAAGGGAGGGAAAACTGAATGGGAAGAAATCAGAGAGGGAGACAAACCATGAGAGACTCGACTCCGGGAAACAAACCAAGGGTTGCGGAAAGGGAGGTGGGTAGGGGGATGGGGTAACTGGGTGATGGACATTAAGGAGGGCACACGATGTGATGAGCACTGGGTGTTATAGGCAACTAATGAATCATTGAACACCACATCAACAACTAATGATGTACTATGTGTTGGCTAATTGAATTTTTTAAAAAAAGAACAAATGTAAGATTTTGTAGTTTGGTCTAAGAAATCAAGAGGGAGACAGAGTTCAAGGACAGGCTTAGAGAGATGCAGCTTCTAGACAGCCTATCTTTTAAATATTTATTTCAGAGAGAGAGAGAGAAAGCATGGGGAAGGGCAGAGGGAGAAGCAGACTCCCTGCTGAGCAGGGAGCCTGATGTGGGGCTCGATCCCAGGACCCTGGGATCATGACCTGAGCCAAAGGCAGGCACTTAACCCACTGAGCCACCCAGGTGCCCCTAGACAGCATAATTTAAAGAGACTTAGGAAGCATTAGTCAACCATGAGTTCAAATAAGTCAGCAGTTGGATCCAGAAGAAAAACTGGTAATAGCTAACATTTATTAAGGCTCAGAATAAATAAGAGTTTAAGAGTTTTTTTTCTTTTTTTTTTTTTTAACAAAGTTGTCTTGAGACAGAATAAACTGGTTAGGATGTATAGTGAGCCTCCCATCACTGGAGGTGGTAAAATTTAGTAGCACTTGAAGACTATGGTCTGGCAGGTGTTCACAAAACATAGGGAGGCCATCTAAGAGGAAGTACTACATGGTATCTGACTTGGCAGTTAGAACTGCCTTCTCTGTGCCTCTGATTTGTCAACCACCCCACACTTCAATGTATTAGGAAAGAAAAAACAGTTGCTGTGTATCTTTTTTCCCTCCTTTCTTTTTTCTAATTAGTGCTGGGACAGTGAGCAGGTTAATGACCACAAAGCATGTTTAGCTTTTCTAAGGAAAGGTTAGTTAAGATTGAATCATAATTCGTCCTCTTGCCCTCTCAGTCTATTGTAGCTCCACCAAATGCCTGGGATCTCACTTTCAATATGCCTTTCACAGGGACCATTTGATTGGAGATCAGATCAGACAAGCAGAGAAAACTGGGCAGGATGGTATAACCTTCAACAAGTAGGCCATCCAAAGTCCCAGGAAACTGGGCCTAAAAGTTGCACTTCTGGGACTAGAGGTTTTGAGAGGTAACCCATGTGGTGCCTAGAGAAATGTTTGATTTGTACTAATAATACTGCTAACATTTACAATAGGCCAAGAGTAAAACAGTTTATGTGGATGATTAAACCCTCAACAAACCCTCCTGTAATTCTCCCATTTCACATATGAAGAAACTGAGTCATTGAGAGAGTCAGTGAGACTTGCCAAAGACCAGTTTTGTCAGTGACAAAACTAGGGTTTGAGCCCAAAGAGTATGGATCCAGAGTCTGTTCTTAAACACTGTGCTACATCCTATCTGTATATTGTACTGGAGGAAAAGAGTAGATATTATTTCACAATGACTTTGGGCAGAGTTCCCTAGAAATAAGTGGTAGAAGGGATAGTAAAGCTCTGGACCATGCCATGTATAAGGTTCCCTTCTTGATGCGTGGCTGGTTGTATCAGATTGGATGCAAAAATAATGCTATAAGAAAGATAGGAGTCTATTTCCCTTTCATGTAAAAAAAATGTCTGCAGGTAGGCAGTCCATGACTGCTATGGTAGCTCTATGGTCATCAAAAACTTGGGCTCCTTCCGACTTTCTGTTATCCTATCCCTAGGAGTAGGGACTTTTTCTTATGGTCCAAGATAGCTGCTAGAACTTCAACCATCATATCTACATTCCAAGCATCAAGATTGAGTAAGGGGTAAAGAAGCATTAGCTATCTTCCTTAAAGGAGGTTTCTGAAAATCTCTGCCCCAAATTTCTATTTGCATATCACTGGACTAATCACATGGTCACCCCTTACTGTAAAGAAAGATAGGAAATGTAATCTTTTACTCCATGTGACATGGGTTCCATCTGAAAATCAGGGCTCTGTTACTAAGTAGGAAGAGAAGAATGGATGTTAGGGTTGGCACCCAACACATCGGTTCTCTAACACATTGATACATCCAACTTGTACTTTTGTGTCTTCACAGTGACTACAGGTATGTGGCAGCTGCTCTGGCTGTCATGAGAAACGTGACTCAGCAGATCAATGAGCGCAAGCGGCGTTTGGAGAATATTGACAAGATTGCCCAGTGGCAGGCATCTGTCCTAGACTGGGAGGTACGATCTTTATGAACAGGGGTACTGGGGAGTCTGAATAGGTTAGCTAGAACATCACATCTTAGCCTAAGATGGATGAAAAGGAATTAAATTTAAAGAACAGCAGAAAGGATTTAGATTAGAGCCAAGGCAAAACTTTCTACTAATGAGAGGTGTTGTGTACTTGAATAGCTTTCTAAGAAGGTTGGAGAAATCTTTAAGGCAACACTTCATTAAGAAAGGAAAGGTTCATTTCGTTGGGTGTTGCCAGGAAAAAATTGGATTGAATCAATAGACTTTCGAGCTTCTTTCCAGTCCTGGAGTTTTATCACCACCAGGTGAACACTTGGATAAGAAGTGTTATGTACTAATCCACTCCCAGACACAGAATATAATGATGGTTCTCTTGTGCAGGCCAGCCAACATACTTCTTTTTTCCATTGGTGAGATTACCTTGCTCTGACACATTTACTCGGTCTACCCAAGCTTGCACACTCGAGGCCAAGGTCCTCATTTCTGCCCAGTCGACCCACCAAATTCTGTTTTTTATCATTTGCTTATAAAATTAATTCCTGACAGTCTCCTATTTCATTGGAAACAGCCACAACTTCCCTGAACTCAGAAAGTCTTCAGTGAATGAAGTCACTAAAGCCTTCCTTTCCTAGATACTCACTTGCAGAGGATATATACAACCTAACAAATAAATGGAGATTTTGCTTCTATTCATGTCACTGCTCTGTTGAGGTTCTTGGGTTTCTGTTCAATAGAAACAGAGCCATGAATTATAAGGCGTCATAGGTATGTGTGTTGAGTACACCATTTAGTGTTTGTCTCTTGTGCCCACCAAGAGAACCAGGGGCCATGGCATTTCACATTTATCTCTCAGACCCAAATTTTGAAATCTGATAGTCTACAGGCTAACATAACCAAGATGGGAAAGGCTGGTCATTCTACCAGGGAGGGGGCAGTAAACTTAAGCTTCATAGTCACAGTGCAGAAGTTGAACCAGTTCCCTATTCCACTTGCCTCAACTCTGGTATCATTTCCTATGATTGAGAAGTAGTATCTCCCTAACATTTCAAGCAGTAGCACATTCTAAGAAGATTAAGCATCAGCCTTGCAAACAGCTATTTTACCAAAGTCCAGAAAAAAATCATCTTTCATTTATTCTGCTACCTCTGATCCTTTTTAATGTAGATGGCTGGAAAAGACCACAATTCTGAGCATTTGGCATATTTTTAGTCTTATTTAAAGGATAATGTCCCCATAAGAGTAGAAAAAAGGAGTGATTTTTTGAGATGAAGAGAAAGGAATGAATCTATATAAAGAGACCCTATTGCTCATAAGAGGAAACCAACACTGGCCCAAACTTATTAGTGAATCATGGTTCCTCCTTCCCTTGACCAAATGACCTCTAGCAAACCCATCAACTCCAAGGCACTCTGAAATTGTGGCTGGTTAACAAGCCTCTTTCTCTCTACTCCTGCAGGGTTCTCTGTAAAAAGGAGGTTCCCAGCAGCAGTTGTCTTCGTATTCCCTGGAACAACTTCCTTCTTCCTAATGCCTGGAATAGCTAATTCCTCCATATGCTCTGGGCCTCCAGTCCTTGAAGGTAGAGCCATGGAGGACCAACAATAGCTTGAAATTCCTTGGCCTATCCAGGGAGCCTTATTAATACCAAACTCGAAAACACTGAACTATGATTTAAAGACTCAGCATCTAAAAAAGGAATTTCATGTGTTTTTGTCTAGAAGTGGGGGGTGGGAAACAAAAAGACGATTTTGAGCCAGGATTGATGGGAGAACAGTTACTCTCTGCCTCCTTTGTTAGCATGATTGATTGGTCTTCTAATTTCAACCAAGCCCGTATGTACAACCCTGACACCCTGCTGCTTGGTAAAGCCCTTCTTCTTCTAATTTGGCAAGAAGAAAAATTCCTCATGGTTCCCTTTTTAGACTCTGGGGTCACCGTGGAACTTACTAGCTCTAGAGGGGTTGTCTTCTAGGAAGCTTTTCTCCAGCGAATCCTGATGGGTGCATTTCAGAGGGCAGGCCTAAAGTGTCTTATGTTTGTCATATCTAGTCTTCAAGACTCAGTCACCAGGGCTTTTAGGAGACTACCCTTCCCATCAACAATTCTGGCATGCACACACACACACACACACACACACACACACATTGTAATGATGGTGGAAGTCTGAGAAGCCTATTCCTGACCAAGACCACAAAGCTAAAATTTTAATCTGGTCTCCAGATTCTCTCTGTGGTATTCTTTTCTCTGCTGCACTACATACTCTTCCAACCTTCTGCTTCCCACACCCCAGTTGCTTTCCTTTGTGATACTGCAGGGACTTGTTTTTGCAGTAAAGGGTCCATATCTAAGCAAGGCAGTAAGACTTCCTTGGGGGGAATATCCAAACCCTAGTATGGCTAAAGGTGGATGAATGCTGGAGGACCATCCCCAAAAGGCAATAGGACATATCCACTCCATGGCTTGCTAGCTATTGACATAAGTAGCCAAACCTCACCGGTTCCCTGGTATAGGTTCTTTGTATGTTCTACTTGTCCAAGCAATCGCACAAGCAAAGAGAGGTCCTCCCAGCTTGCTGAGGGCTGCTCTGGACAAGCCTTGCAAATCAAGAAAATGATTTCTTGTCCTCCCCCAAATGTTTGAACAAACAGGGTGGCTGTCAAAGCATCCACATAATAATTTCAGCTTAATTTGTCAAATTAAAAAGAAGAGTCATAGGGGAAATCTTCAGAGCTTAATCTGCTTTGAAGAGGAATTGGGAAAGAGGGTTGAGGATTAGCAGCATACAGGCAATTGGTACCTACTCAATAAATCAGAACATCTGGCTAGAGAGTAGGAGGCCTTGTATTATATCCAGACCTGACCCTGCCTCAACTTATTCCATAAATATTCAGGGTCTTTTTGTTCAATTCCAGTTATCATCCTTGCTCACTACCCCCCCCCCCATGAGAACTAGAGTTCACGAAGTACCCCCTGCTCTGTCCCATATCCCAGGGCTCCTAAAAATTAAATGGATGAGTGAAAATATCACCCATACCTCAAAGTAATAATCAATACCTTAGAGTGGCTTAGGGGAGCAACAGGGAGAAGAACCAGCTCTCACAGACCACAGTTTCAGGGAAATTTACATTTCTAATTTCTCTGATGCTTATGTTTGGTTGAACTGTAACATTGCTGCCCTTAACACTCATTAGATCCACTTGACAGGAAGGGAAAAGGAATATATCCCTGGCAGCTTCCTTTTAATCTTTTTTTTTCCCCTGGAGATTTTTACCAGGAGCCCAGATTTGTAGCTCATGTTTGGGAATTTGACTGTATATGATTGTGGTGGCACCCCTCCCCTAACAGCCTGCTTGTGTAATATCCAAAGGCCTGTTCCAGTTTACCACTGGATAATTGAATCCAAAAAGTTGGAGGAAACACAAATACCCAACGTGATGGAAGCAGAAAAAGTATCTATTTAGAAGCTGAGGTGGCTTGATGAGGCATACTTCTGGGACAAGGAGTTTGTTATTTCCCTGCCGTCCTGTCAATAGGCAGCATTGAAAATGAACTGTATGAAAATTAGGGCATTTCCCTTGTCCTTCTTTCCCTGGATCTGTTCAGGCCACAACCTCACATCAGAACAGTCAGCCTATAACTAGAATGGGGTGTTGGGCATTGGGCTATTGAGATGAATGAGTGGCCTTGGTTTTCCACTGGGGCAAGTATGTTCCAGGCAGAGGGAACAGTATGTGCAAAATCCTGGAGGAATGGAAGAAAACAGAATGTCCATGGGGAAGGTGGCAGTGGGAAGAGATTGCACTTTTGGGGGCAAGGCAAAGTAATATATGGTGCAAGTGGGGTAGAAGAGGCAAAGGGTGAGAACTCTGAACTCCGAGAGGGCCATTTCCCTTATGTGATCTGATTTTTGCTCTCAAGCAGCCATGTGAAGTGAACCAAGCAGGAACTGTTGTATTATCCATTGTTCAATTGAGAAAACAGATTGAGAGTGGTTAAGCTACTTTCCAAGGGCACAGAGTGAGTTGGTGGCAACACTGGGCCCAGAACCCAAGTCTTCTGAGATTCTCACCTCAGAAATCTTCCAAGGTAGCTAGTTGTTCCACTAAGGATTATCATTATACTGTGGTTTGGTGGCTTTGGAGGGAGTCTGGCCTGGATTCTGGATTCTTTGCGCAAATTACTTCCAATTTCTCTGACCTTGGTTTTGGGGGTAATAACAGTACATTCATCATTGGGTTCTTGTGAGTATTAATAGGAATATGTGACATAGGATATAGAGTGCACAATAATAATCAAGATAATAGCTATCACTTACGTAGAACTTACAGTGTGAAGTGTACTCTCCTAAGCACTTTATATATGTTAACCTTCATAATCTTCACAACAGCGAAATGAGATTGGTACTGTTATTACCCTCATTTTAAAGATGAGGAAATTCAATGTAGGAAATTCATTTTAAAGACGAGGAAATGTAGTACAGCCCCACCGTGATCCTCCCTCAGCACAATTTGTCTCTTTCCAGGGTTCAAATTGTCGGAAATTGGCAGGACGTGGCTATAGCCAGCACCAGTGTGGGGTTGCCAGTGGCCTGCTGGTCTTTTCCTTCAGAACATCTAGCCAGCTCAGGAACAAGATGGCCTTCCCTCTACCTGTAGACAGTCTTTGCAGAGTCAAGCTCCACTTGAAGCTCACTCAGTAATATAATTTACATGTGTTTTATATTCTTTTGATTACCTTTTTTTGTAGAAATAAAAATTGAACTTAGAATTTAAAAAAATAAAATAAAGATGAGAAAACTGACACACAGAGAGGATATATGAGTAACCTGACATCAATCAGCATGGTGAGCATAAGGGTATTCTTTCTCCTTTCTTTCTTTCTTTTTCTTTCTTTCTTTCTCTTTCTTTCTTTCTTTCTTTCTTTCTTTCTTTCTTTCTTTCTTTCTTTCTTTCTTTCTTTCTTCTTTCTTCTTTCTTTTCCTTCCTTCCTTCCTTCTCTCTTTCTTTTGTCTTTTTTCTTTCTTCTTTCTTTCTATTTCTTTCTTTCTTTCTTTTGTTCTTCTCTTTCTTTCTTTTCTTCTTTCTTTTTCTTCCTTCCTTCCTTCTCTCTTTCTTTCTTTTGTCTGTCTTTTTTCTTTCTTCTTTCTTTCTATTTCTTTCTTTATTTCTTTCTTCTTTTGTTCTTCTCTTTCTTTCTTTCTTTCTTTTCTTCTTTCTTTTTCTTCCTTCCTTCCTTCTTTCTTTCGTCTGTCTTTTTTTCTTCTTTCTTTCTATTTCTTTCTTTCTTTCTTTCTTCTTTTGTTCTTCTCTTTCTTTCTTTCTTTTCTTCTTTCTTTTTCTTCCTTCCTTCCTTCCTTCTCTCTTTCTTTCGTCTGTCTTTTTTTCTTCTTTCTTTCTATTTCTTTCTTTCTCTCTTTCTTCTTTCGTTCTTCTTTCTTTCTTTCTTTCTTTTCTTCTTTCTTTTTCTTCCTTCCTTCCTTCCTTCTCTCTTTCTTTCTTTTGTCTGTCTTTTTTTCTTTCTTCTCTTTCTTTCTTTCTTTCTTCTTTCTTTCTTTCTTCTTTCTTTCTTTCTTCTTTCTTTCTCTTTCTTTCTTTCTTTCTTTCTTTCTTTCTTTCTTTCTTTCTTTCTTTCTTTCTTTTCTTTCTTTCTTTCTTTCTTCTTTCCTTTTTTTCTCCCTTCCTTCCCTTTCTTAGCTTGGTGGAGTTATATGTGGCAAGTACTTAAAATAGGAGTGTTCCTGGCTGGTACAGTGGGTGTAACTTTAAAAGTCATCCTGGAAAAAAAAAAAAAGTCATCTTGGCCAACTTTTTTGGCATTGGCCTGTTTTTATGGCTTTCTTTCACTTTATATATATTCAAAATGGACTGTGGCACATCTTCCTGACCTGCCTCAGGGTGGGACATGGCAGACTGCTACCACTCTCATCTTCCCATCCATCTAACAGGAAAGCCCTGCACAAATCCCTCCCCCTGAGAGCTTCCTCTTCCAGAAGTTCTGTGTTAGTATGTGGGCCCCTCAAGGATGAATGTTTACTCAAGTTCCAAGGTACCCCTGAAATGGAGTCTGGAGTCACAGTATCTGTGAGCTTTCTTTTTGAGGTTATATTATTACAAAATATTTCCACTGAGCTCCCCTTTTCCTTCTCATACCTTAGACTGAAAAAAGTGATATGCTGAAGAATACCATTTCCAGCTATCCCTCTCTTTGGCCCACTGCCCTGTCTAGGCTGTTCTAATTATTGCTGGGGGGGGATGCAGGGATCTCCATCTCTAACCCTGACTTGAAGCTTTTGGGTGCAAGGCTGAGATCTTAACATTGGAGTATCAGGGCTAAGACCTTGGAGATCAACCTCATATACCACATTTAACATCAGGAAAAACTGAGACCCAGAGAGAGGAAGGGACTGACTGGACTGGAGATAGCATAATATAGTGGCAAGAGTGAGTATACTTTCTGGAGCCACAGAATTGGGGCTGGGTCATGGGTATCTAGCTAATGAGCTGGGTGATCTTAGCTGATCACCTGACATTTCTGTACCTTGGACTATAAAATGAGAGTAAGACTACCTACCTCCCAGTATTCTTGTGTGCTTCAGAAGAGATAGAGTGAAAGTATGTAGCAAAAGTCTGATGCATATAGGTGTTAATATATTTTTAGAGGGGGGGAGGGGGGACAAAGGGAATGGGAGTGAGAATCTCAAGCAGACTCTATACCCAGCATGGAGCCCAACACGGGGCTCAGTCTCACAGCCCTGAGATCGTGACCTGAACCAAAATCAAGAGTCAGATGTTCAACTGACTGAGCCACCCAGGCACCCCTATAGGTGCTAATATTAATTCTCCTGAGTTCTGGACCAGATTTTTATCCCTATCTTTATATAGGTCCTGGAACCCAGCCCCCACCCCCCTACCCCCGTGGCAGGCTTTGGTGTGGTTTGCCTCGTGTTCCATGAGTTCTGTGCACACCTGCATTAGTTTCCTCCACTGACTGTGAGCTCCTTGAGAACAAGGGCCAAATCTGGCTTGGCATCTGACATATATCCCCACATACCTCTAACCTAGCAGAGTTTTTGTGAAAAGGGGCCTTGGAAACTGTAGAATTGAGTTAGCTAGGAGTCAGATGTGTTGGTACCTTTTTTTTTTTTTTTTCCTGTCTGACTATGTAGCAAGGAGGGGAAGTGGTTTCAGGCTATGAATAACAGACCAAAGAATCATGTGGTTGTGAAGTTTCCTATTTAATCAATATATTTTAATGAACTGAGAGGAGAAGAAAAAAAAATTAAGAAACTGTATGTATTCTCTCTTTCTCCCTCTATCATTGTCTCCTTCTTGCCCTCCCCTGTCCCCTTTTTTACTCATTTGGGAAGCAGAGAGACTTCTATTATTTCCTTAGGCTTACTCTTCAGGTATAAGAAAGAGACTAAGAGACTAGGCCTGGGATGAAGGACTGGTGCAGAAAGAGAAATTCATAGAGAAAAAGGCAAGGAAAGAGAGAGGGAGAGAGAAACCTCATGGAACCAGGATGAACCTTGGTGCCTGTAGGGCTAGAGAGCAGCTGACATAGAGAGACTATAGCAGTCCTGGGTGGTAGGGCTCATTTGGCCTGAGGGTGAACAAGAGTATGGGTCTTTCCAGCTCATGGAACCTTTTAAGGATTCCCAGGAGTCCTTTCTATCCCTCTTTCCCCACCAGGCCTTTTCTGTACTCCTCCTGCCCCAGTCTATGCCTAGTTTTAGGTGCTTCCAGGCAGGTGACAGGTCTGTCCCTTCTGCCTGGCTGCCTCTCACTATCACATATTCTTCCCAGGGTGAGGACATCCTAGACAGGAGCTCGGAGCTGATCTACACTGGGGAAATGGCCTGGATCTACCAGCCCTATGGCCGCAACCAGCAGCGGGTCTTCTTCCTGTTTGACCACCAGATGGTCCTCTGCAAGAAGGTAACCCCAACCTCTTCTTTCCTGAGGGAGATGGGAGATGGGCACCTCAGAAGCATAAGCCCCTCCCTCTCCATCATCCCCAGCTCCCAGTGAAGTGGTCATTATAGTAGGTGGGAAAAGATGCCAGTGGCTTCTAATTTTGTGATTCCTTCTTTAACTTTTGCTGTTTTCCCTCTTTGTCAGTTTTCTTTTAAAAAGTCTAGAATAAGACTCTTTTTTTCTCTTTCTTCTTGTCTTCCATGATGGCTGTCTCTGATCCTCCATCCATTGCCCTGTTACTTTAGTTATGCGTATGTTGTGTTATTTCCTTCCAGAGATGATTATATTGGAAATTATTTTGCTGCTGTGGGGATTTTTTCTTTTTTCTCCTTTCCTTTTTTTTTCTCCCAGAGGAGGGGTAGAGATCCCCTTTCCTCTCTCCTCAGTCATCCACTAATGTTCCTACAGTTCTGAAGTTGTCCCAAACAGCTTTTCCCCTGTATCATTTGTTTTTAATTATACCAGCCTTGACATACTCTGTTGTCTTCTGTGTCATAACTACTAGTTATTTATGTTGGTTTCATTGTATTCTGGGAGGATCCAGAATTAAATAGAGTATAATAATGCTGGAGGGAGGACTTTTTCTGTTCAAGGAACTTTCTGCATTGGGCCACTTTTTCTTGTACTGAAGGGCCAGACTTGGAGGATGAACCATCTGGGACTCAGAAATGCAACAATAGCAACAGAGATTAGGGATATAGCAGAAAAGAGATGGGGATTTGAAACCAAAACATCTGGGTCCTAGGCTCTACTGTCTCTAACCTTGGGCAAGTTTTTTTAACTTTATGTTCTTATTTTCCTCAGTGCCAAATCAGGCTGATGATAGAATTCATCTCAAGAGGCATTGAGGAGGACCACCTAAGGTAGTGGGAAGCAGTGAAGTATAGTGTTAAGAGCATGGGTTCTAGGGTCAGCCAGAAAGGCACCAATTTTTCCCATGAGCTGTGTGACCTTGGGCAAATTCTCTGTGCCTCACATTTGCAAAATGGAAATCATAATGGTATCCACATAGAAAGAGAGGTTGTGATGGTTAAATGAAACAATATAGTTGCAGTGCCTGGCACATGGTATTTAGTAAATGTTAGCTATTGATATTCATTCAGCAAATCTTTTATGGGAGACAGTATATGCAGTAGTTAAATAAGCACAGATTTTAGAACCAGATAGTCTGGACTAAAGCCCAACTCTACCATTTAGTAGCTTTTGTTCCAGAGTAAGCTTCTTAACTGTTCTATCTACAGTTCCTCATAAAGCGGGGTTATAACAGTACCTAACTTGTAGGATTGTTGTGAAGATTATTTGTTAATAAATGCAAAGCATTCAGCTGCCGAGGGATGAATACATAAAGAAAATGTGATGCACGTGTGCACGCACACACACACACAGGAATGCACACACACTATGGAATATTATTCAGCCTTAAAAAAAGGGAGGAACTCCTGTCATTTGTGACAACATAGATGAACCTGGAGGACATTATGCTAAGTAAAATAAGACAGAGAAAGGCAAATACCATATGATCTCACTTCATGTAGAATCTACAGCTGTTGAAGCCATAAAGGCAGAGAGTAGAATGGTGGTTGCCAGGGACTGGTGGGGATTTGGAAAATGGAGAGATACTGGTCAAAGTGTGAAAAGTTTTCATATGCAAGATGAATAAGTTTTGGTGAGCTAGTATACAGTATGGTGCCTATCACTAACAATACTGTATTGTGTACTTGAAATTTGCTAAGAAAGTAGATCTTAAGTGTTCTCATCACAAAAAAAGTCACCATGTGAGATGATGTATATGTTAATTAGCTTGATTGTGGTGATCATTTCACAATGTATACATATATCAAAACATCACATTTTATACCTTAAATATATATAATCTTTATTTGTCAATTATACCTCAATAAAGCTGGGGAGAAATGCAAAACATTTGGAATAGTGTCTAGCACATGATATATGCTAAGTGTTAACTGTTGCCATTGTTGTTGCTGTTATTATTTTGTTATTAAGAATGTACCCTAGGTGTTGGAATGCAATAATGAGAAAAATAAGTCCAGTCCCATCCCCATGTGCCTTCCTCAGGCTCTGTAGAGAAAACCCAGGGTGATCAAGGCTAGGGGTGGGCAGGAACTAGGGCCCCTCTCTAAAAAGACCTTACTGACAAGCAAGTGAGACAGGCTGCAATCCTTAAGAGTTGCATTTCCCAGATTGCAGCATCTGTCATTTATACAAAATGTTTTACAGTGTCTTACTAAACCCCATGAATACCCAGTGAGGCCAAATTCAATTATCTCCTAGTTGTTTGAATTATATAATGTCAGGAATTGGAGTAGGCTCCTTGCTGGATCCATGGCTAGGCTTGGTGCTTGTCTGCAGACTGCCAGGGACCTTCTGGAGAAGCACTGACTCCCTTGATATCCTCCAGCTTGGGTGAGTGGAAGGGAAAAGGAGGAAGGCGGGCATGCTATTAGGTAAGGAACTTGTGATGACCTAAATAGCACCTGTGGTGAGCACTTATTCACCATGTCCCTATGAAAGCACTCAGACCACCATTAACAAGTGGCATTTGGGCAGCCTGGTCCCAACGGGACCTTAGACAACCAGGGCTCCAGAGGGCTTTGTCCCTTTGCCATGTGCAAAAGATGAGCAGAGAAACTTCTAAGGCTTTTTCAGCTGTTTTTCCCTGGGCAGCCCCTGAGTGAGGCAAGAGTAAGGAAGGTACACTACTGGGCACAGCTTAATGGGCAGACTATAAGCTGTGAAACAGAACTAATGTAACTCAGGAGTGTGGTGGCTGAGTTTAAGTTGTGTAAGGGTCTTCATTATCTGTGCTAGCATTCAGAAAAGGGAAACTGCAATAACTTGAGCTAGAGGATGCACTCAGGGAATACTTGAGGAGGAAAAATGTGTAAATTTGACCTGGAGCTGGAATGATTGTAAAAAGAGGTATTGTTGGGGCAGGGAGGACACATTAGTGTGAGCCTAAGTATAGATCTGTGACCACCCCCATCTTGAAAGGGTATATGGAATTTCCAAGGATGTAGAGGTAGCTATGTAAATTTTAAAATATTCAGTTACTTTTGCTTTGATTTATTTTTGTCACAATCTTTAAATTATTTTGAAAGTTTAAATGAACCAAAGGAGGCAGTGAGATTTTCAGGTTCATTGAAGGAATCTTAAAGTCCTACAAAAAATTAGTCTGGGACCAAGAAAGCTTGGCACCATATTTATTAGACAAGGCTGACCTCATGACCTGGAAACCGCATGTTTAGATTTGAGCTTTACAACCATTTTAGAGAAAATTGAGGTTCAGAGAGATAAAATGGCTTGCCCAAGGCCACAGCTAGTAGGTTATGCAGCTAGGAGTCTGTATAACTCACACTCTTTCCATGCATGTTTCACGCTGCTTTGTGGCCTTAGCTACGATTTCTGATGGGATTTTTTGAACAGTAGGTCATTCTTAATCATTCCTATCACATCCCTAAACTTGGCCTTATGACTAATCTGGTGCCTGAAAACTCACATTCAACACTCTGGGGAGCTAGAAAGAGTAGGCAAAGGGAGAACCTTAATGACACATTTCTCTAGTCCTGTTCCCCTACCACAGAAGCAGAATTCTCTCAAGTTTCTTGTTATCATTAAATACCTAAAGAAACAATAGGAGTTTCAGTTGATGCTTTTAATTTAGCTCCAAGATCATGTACATCCTTTCTTTTTTTTTGGAAACTAGTAAAGGTTTTGAAGGCTGACAATGATTATGACACACCTTCAGAGTTAAAGGAAGCTACAGGTGATGCTGGCAGGCTGGGTCCAGAGACCCAAAGGGGATCCTGCAGGACCAGCCAATAGTGTTCTTGGTTTCATGAAGGATGGAAATAAAACATGAGCCAGCAGGAGGTGAAAGCAGAGTTTCCTGAAGATATAGAGAGAGCAGATACAGACAGAGTGTCTGGGAGACTAAGAAAGGAAAGGAGGGAATCTCATCTTTGTTCAGGGTCTGGGGGGGTTTATTGAGGATGGTGGTCTGATATACATGTCCTCTTAGGCATCTAGGTACCAGTTAGAACAAAGACAAGGGGGCAGGTTTTATTCCTTGGAGCCAGGGGGCCTTGACATTGAGATGTCTAGCCATGGTTGTCTAGAATAAGCAAATGGTAGCTTTGTCCAGTCATTCTCACCTGGTCCTTCCATAGATGTTAACTATTGTAGAGAAATTGTTAATTCCTGTCCCTTATAAGGAGAACATATGCTGATTGCATTACAAATCATGTGTAAAGTGGGGTAGGGGTGCAGGTCCCACCAAGAATAGAAGCAGGAAAAGGAGTAAAAAGCAGATTTTTATGGAGTCCTTCAGTTTCCCTGTCTCATTGGCTGAAGTTAGGAATAGTGGGAGGTTTCACTTATTTGTGGAACATAAGGAATAGCATGGAGGACATTAGGAGAAGGAAGGGAAAAAGGAAGGGGGTGGAATTGGAGGGAGAGATGAACCATGAGAGACTATGGACTCTGAGGAACAAAGTGAGGGTTTTAGAGGGGAGGGGGTGCAGGTATGGGTTAGGCCGGTGATGGGTATTATGGAGGGCATGTACTGCATGGAGCACGGGGTGTTATAGGAAAACAATGAATCGTGGATCACTACATCAAAAACTAATGATGTATTGTATGGTGACTAACATAACATGATAAAATAAAATTTAAAATATAAATAAATAAATAAAAAAGGAATAGTGGGATTTTAAAGATACTACCTGGGCTTGAAAAAAGCATGGAAGATATTAGAGAAACCCTTTCTGGAGAAATAAAAGAACTAAAATCTAAACAAGTCAAAATCAAAAAGGCTATTAATGAGGTACAATCAAAAATGGAGGCTCTAACTGCTAGGATAATGAGGCAGAAGAGAAAATTAGTGATACAGAAGACCAAATGATGGAAAATAAAGAAGCTGAGAAAAAGGGAGATAAACAACTACTGGATCACAAGGGCAGAATTCGAGAGATAAGTGATACCATAAGACGGAACAATATTAGAATAATTGGGATCCCAGAAGAAGAAAGAGAGAGAGGGGCAGAAGGTATATTGGAGCAAATTATAGCAGAGAACTTCCCTAATTTGGGGAAGGAGACAGGCATCAAAATCCAGGAGGCACAGAGAACACCCCTCAAAATCAATAAAAATAGGTCACCCCGACATCTAATAGTAAAACTTACAAGTCTCAGAGACAAAGAGAAAATCCTGAAAGCAGCTCAGAAGAGATCTGTAACCTACAATGGTAGAAATATTAGATTGGCAACAGACCTATCCACAGAGAACTGGCAGGCCAGAAAGGACTAACATGATATATTCAGAGCACTAAATGAGAAAAATATGCAGCCAAAAATACTATATCCAGCTAGGCTGTCATTGAAAATAGAAGGAGAAGGAGAGATAAAAAGCTTCCAAGACAAACAAAAACTGAAGGGATTTGCAAACACCAAATCAGCCCTACAAGAAATATTGAAAGGGGTCCTCTAAACAAGGAGAGAGCCTTAAAGTAACATAGACCAGAAAGGAACACAGACAATATACAGGAACAGTCACCTTACAGGCAATACAGTGGCACTAAGTTCATATCTTTCAATTATTATCCTGAATGTAAATGGGCTAAATGCCCCAATCAAAAGATACAGGGTATCAGATTGGATAAAAAAACAAGACCCATCAATATGCTGTCTGCAAGAGACTCATTTTAGACCCAAAGACACCCCAGATTGAAAGTGAGGGAGTGGAAAACAATTTACCATGCTAATGGACACCAAAAGAAAGCTGGGGTGGCAATCCTTATATCAGACAAATTAGATTTTAAACCAAAGACTGTAATAAGAGATAAGGAAGGACACTATATCCTACTTAAAGGGTCTATCCAATAAGAAGATCTAACAACAGTAAATATCTATGCCCCTAACATGGGAGCAGCCAATTATATTAAGTCAATTAATAACAAACACAAAGAAACACATCAAAAACAATACAATAATAGTGGGGGACTTTAACACCCCCCTCACTGAAATGGACAGATCATCTAAGCAAAAGATCAACAAGGAAATAAAGACTTTAAATGACACATTGGACCAAATGGACTTCACAGATATATTCAGAACATCCCATCCCAAAGCAACAGAATACACATTCTTCTCTACTGCCCATGGAACATTCTCCAGAATAGATCATATCCTAGTTCACAAATCAGGTCTCAACCGGTACCAAAAGATTGGGATCATTCCTTGCATATTTTCAGACCACAATGCTTTGAAACTAGAACTCAATCACAAGAGGAAAGTCAGAAAGAACTCAAATACATGGAGGCTAAAGAGCATCCTACTAAAGAATGAATGGGTCAACCAGGAAATTAAAGAAGAACTAAAAAAATTCATGGAAACCAATGAAAATGAAAACACAACTGTTCAAAGTCATTGGGATGCAGCAAAGGTGGTCCTAAGAGGAAAGTATATAGCAATACAAGCCTTTCTCAAGAAACAAGAAAGGTCTCAAATACACACCCTAACCCTACACCTAAAGGAGCTGGAGAAAGAACAGCAAATAAGGCCTACCCAGCAGGAGAAGAGAAATAATAAAGATCAGAGCAGAAATCAATGAAATAGAAACCAAAAGAATAGTAGAACAGATCAACGAAACTAGGAGCTGGTTCTTTGAAATTATTAACAAGATTGATAAACCCCTGTCCAGACTTACCAAAAAGAAAAGAGAAATGACCCAAATAAATAAAATCATGAATGAAAGAGGAGAGATCACAACCAACACCAAATAAATACAAACAGTTATAAGAACATATCATGAGCAACTATGCCAGCAAATTAGATCATCTGGAAGAAATGGATGCATTCCTAGAGATGTATAAACTACCAAAACTGAACCAGGAAGAAATACAAAACCTGAACAGACCTATAACCACTAAGGAAATTGAAGCAGTCGTCAAAAATCCCCCCAAAAACAAAAGCCCAGGGCCAGATGGCTTCCCGGGGGAATTCTACCAAACATTGAAAGAAGAATTAATACCTATTCTTCTGAAACTGTTCCAAAAAATAGAAATGGAAGGAAAACTTCCAAACTCATTTTATGAGGCCACCATTACCTTGATCCCAAAACCAGACAAAGACCCCATCAAAAAGGAGAATTACAGACCAATATCCTTGATGAACATGGATGCAAAAATTCTCATCAGAATACTAGCCAATAGGATCCAACAGTACATTAAAAGGATTATTCACCACGACCAAGTGGGATTTATCCCTGGGGTGCAAGGTTGATTCAACATCCACAAATCAATCAATGTGATACAATACATTAATAAAAGAAAGAACAAGAACCATATGATCCTCTCAAGAGATGCAGAAAAAGCATTTGACAAAGTACAGCATCCTTTCTTGATCAAAACTCTTCAGAGTATAGAGATAGAGGGTACACAACCCCATATCATAAAAGCCATCTATGAAAAACCCACAGCGAATATCATTCTCAATGGGGAAAAACTGAGAGCTTTCCCCTTAAGGTCAGGAACACGACAGGGATGTCCAGTATCACCACTGCTATTCAACGTAGTATTAGAATTCTTAACCACAGCAATCAGACAGCAAAAAGAAATAAAAGGCATCCAAATCAGCAAAGAAGTCAAACTCTCACTCTTTGCAGATGATATGATACTTTATGTGGAAAACACAAAAGACCCCACCCCAAAACTGCTAGAACTCATACAGGAATTCAGTCAAGTGGCAGGATATAAAATCAATGCACAGAAATCAGTGGCATTCCTATACACTAACACCAAGACAGAAGAAAGAGAAATTAAGGAGTCGATCCCATTTACATTTGCACCCAAAACCATAAGATACCTAGGAATAAATCTAACCAAAGAGGCAAAGAATCTGTACTCAGAAAACTATAAAATACTCATGAAAGAAATTGAGGAAGACCCAAAGAAATGGAAAAACGTTCCATGCTCATGGATTGGAAGAACAAATATTGTGAAGATGTCAATGCTACCTAGAGCAATCTACACATTCAATGCAATCCCTATCAAAATACCATTCACTTTTTTCAAAGAAATGGAACAAATAATCCTAAAATTTGTATGGAACCAGAAAAATCCCTGCATAGCCAGAGGAATGTTGAAAAAGAAAAGCAAAGCTGGTGGCATCACAATTCCGGACTTCAAGCTCTATTACAAAGCTGTCATCATCGAGACAGTATGGTACTGGCACAAAAACAGACACATAGATCAATGGAACAGAATAGAGGGCCCAGAAATGGACACTCAACTCTATGGTCAACTCATCTTCGACAAAGCAGAGAAGAATGTCCAGTGGAAAAAAGACAGTCTCTTCAACAAATGGTGTTGGAAAAATTGGACAGCCACATGCAGAAGAATGAAACTGGACCATTTCTTTACACCACACACAAAAATAGACTCAAAATGGTTCAAAGACCTAAATGTGAGACAGGAGTCCATCAAAATCCTAAAGGAGAACACAGGCAGCAACCTCTTCGACCTCCGCCACAGCAACTTCTTCCTAGAAACATTGCCAAAGGCAAGGGAAGCAAGGGCCAAAATGAACTATTGGGACTTCATCAAGATAAAAAGCTTTTGCACAGCAAAAGAAACAGTCGACAAAACCAAAACACATCCGACAGAATGGGAGAAGATATTTGCAAATGACATATCAGATAAAGGGCTAGTATCCAAAATCTATAAAGAACTTATCAAACTCAACACCCAAAGAACAAATGATCCAATCAAGAAATGGGCAGAAGACATGAACAGACATTTTTCCAAAGAAGACATCCAAATGGCCAACAGACACATGAAAATAGAATTTTCGGCATCAGGGAAATCCAAATCAAAACCTCAACGAGACACCACCTCACACCAGTCAGAATGGCTAAAATTAACAAGTCAGGAAATGACAGATGTTGGCGGGGATGCAGATAAAGGGGAACCCTCTTACGCTGTTGGTGGGAATGAAAACTCGTGCAGCCACTCTGGAAAACAGTATGGAGGTTCCTCAAAAAGTTGAAAATAGAGCTACCATATGACCTAGCAATTGCACTACTGGGTATTTTCCCCAAAGATACAAATGTAGGGATCCGAAGGGGTATGTGCATCCTGATGTTTATAGCAGCAATGTCCACAATATCCAAACTATGGAAAGAGCCTAGATGTCCATCAACAGATGAATGGATAAAGAAGAGGTTGTATGTATATGTATATATATATATATATATATATATATATATATATATATATATATATATACACAATGGAATATTATGCAGCCATCAAAAAACACGAAATCTTGCCATCTGCAACGACGTGGATGGAACTGGAAGGTATTATGCTGAGCAAATAAGTCAATCAGAGAAAGACATGTATCATATGACCTCACTGATATGAGGGATTCTTTTTTTTTTTAAGATTTTATTTATTTATTTGACAGACACAGCGAGAGAAGGAACACATGCAGGGGGAGTGGGAGAGGGAGAAGCAGGCTTCCTGCCAAGCAGGGAGCCCAATGCGGGGCTCGATTCCAGGATCCTGGGATCACGACCTGAGCCGAAGGCAGCCGCTTAACGACTGAGCCATCCAGGCGCCCCAATATGAGGAATTCTTAATCTCGGGGAACAAACTGAGGGTTGCTGGAGTGGTCGGGGATGGGAGGGATGGGTTGGCTGGGTGATAGACATTGGGGAGGGTATGTGCTATGGTGAGCACTGTGAATTGTGCAAGACTGTTGAATCACAGACCTGTACCTCGGCAACAAATAATACATTATATGTTAAAAAAAAATGAAGACGATAACAGGAAGGGAAAAATGAAGTGGGGGAAATCGGAGGGGAAGACGAACCATGAGGGACTATGGACTCTGAGATACAAACTGAGGGTTCTAGAGGGGAGGGGTTGGGGGGATGGGTTAGCCTGGTGATGGGTATTAAAGAGGGCACGTACTGCATGGAGCACTGGGTGTTATATGCAAACAGTGAATCATGGAACACTACATCGAAAACTAATGATGTAATGAATGGTGATTAACATAACATAAAAAAAAAAGGAATAGTGGGAGTTAAGCCTGCCTATTCTAGTCAGGTGGGTACCCACCTATTAGCTGTGTGGCCAGATCTGGCTTCCCAGGTCTATGAGTATTTGTATTAAGTATTTTAAGGCAGGTTTCAGGCCTTTATGAGATCAAACTAGATCATATCAATCCATTCTCCTTAGCTTGTCCTGCTTTTGTGGTTATATTGGACTGACAGGGCACACTTTTTATCCACATGTCTCACAAAGTATTCCTGAGGATTGTGGAAGTCAGTGCATGGGACCTGCCCCATCCTTTTGGCCAAGATTGAGCTTGTCCATTTTGAGCATGGTAAAAGGAGCCCAGGGTCTGAATTAGGCCTGGAGCAACATTGGCCCCTTCTGTATAGCTGACCTTTTCCTCTCCTGTGAACTTGATGCCAGGAGCACCCAACAGATCAGAACCCATCTGTACTCAGCACAGCCTATTTATATGCACAATTATTATGGGAGGGAAAAGAACATGTAGAGGTTGTTTTTTTGCAAATCAATTCAACAACACCCATATTTCACAGCCTTGGACTTTGAGATTGACAGAGCTATGTTGGGAATTTTTAAAGACAGCCTTCCCCAGACATACCAAAAAGCCCAGTTTACCATACAGTGTGAAGAATTAGGATTGCAAAGGCAAATTCTTTGCAGGTAGCCTGCAACTTAGAAGTGAGGCATGCAAGGCAATTCAGCAGAATGGGAATAGTTTAACCAAACTGTATAATGTTAATAAAAATTAATGAGCATTTCTGATTCTGTCAAATTGTCTAAAAGGCCAAATATAAGCAGAGAGGAGGGAGAGTTGGTCAGAATGATTTGGCTAGTAGAAGACATCTGTCAGGACAGGGCTCATGGGACCTTCTTGGCCAGACTTAGCCATACCACATGTCCCGAGACATGATGTTTGTCATGGGCATGCTATGAAGGTGCACACATGAGTTGTGTCTTTCCACAGTGTCAGCTTTATTCAGTCATAAAGCAAAGTTAATCACAGTTCTAAAGCAGGTTCAGGATTCCAAACCCAATGACATTTCACCATATGATTAAACTTGGCTTCTTACACAGCACACAGAGCAGGACATAAGACAAACTACACAACAAATAAGATAACAGAAGGGATATAGGAAGTCAGTCTGTGGGTGTGCAGTTGAGATAAGGCCTCAGTCTGGTCTTGGTCAGCTCTCAGCACTTACTGCTTATTATGTTCAAGCAGTGAAGGATCTTGGTTCTGTTCAGAGATCAATCTGGCACAGCGTTCAGTGGCAGTTGCCTTTTTTAAGTGGTCAGACATAGAGAGGTCATGTCTGAAGAGTCTGACAGTTTGCTGCAAAAATCCTCCCCTTTTTAAAGGGATTTAATTGGTCCAGGGTCCCTGCAGACCTCCTCTGGTTCTGCTCGTTATCAGTTCTGGGGCGTCAGCTGATGCTGGTCCCAGCGATATCTTATAGCTGAAGTACCTTTAACTACTTGCATCATTGCATGACACAGGCCCCTGCTTGACATGAGAGACTCCATTTTGCTCTCTACAATGTGCCCTCCGGGGTGGGGGGAGTCGAAGGCAGTGCTAAGAGGAGGAGGGGCTGAAAGACCACTCTGAGAGATAGTTACTTAATCAGACCTTACATTCCACAGGTCCACAGGTCATTTCATCCATCCCTCTGTTTTTTTTTTTAATTCATAAAATATTTGACATTCAAAAAGATACATAAATTATATAATGGGTACTTATGTACTTACTATCCAACTTAAGAAATAATTCATTACGGGGGCGCCTGGGTGGCTCAGTCATTAAGTGTCTGCCTTAGGCTCAGGTCATGATCCCAGGGTCTGGGATCAAGCCCTGTATCAGGCTCCTTGCTCAGCAGGCAACCTGCTTCTCCCTCTCCCACTACCCCTGCTTGTGTTCCCTCTCTCGCTGTCTCTCTCTGTCTGTCAAATAAATAAATAAAATCTTTAAGAAAAAAAAAGAAATAATTCATTACAAATACATTCTTCCTCCTCTCCCTCTCTGCTCCTTCCCTTTCTTTTCCTTCCTTCCATCTTCCCATTCTCCTCTCTGTACTCTCTTGAATTTGGCATGTGTCATTATCATATTTTTGTATAATTTCTATACATGTGTATGCATACCTAAATATTATGTGGCATTTCTTTGTAGGTTTTTAAACCTCATATAAGTGGGATAGAGATGAGATAAAACTGTACAGAAAAGAAACCAGGGGCGTGATGAGCATGGGATTTTAGTTTGCTGTGGCATCATAGCTTTTTAAAAAATTTTTTTAATTTTTAATATTTTATTTAAATTCAATTAATTAACATATAGTATATTATTAATTTCAGAGGTAGAGTTCAGTGATTCATCAGTGGCATATAACACCCAGTGCTAATTACATCATGTGCCCTCCTTAATGCCCATCACCCAGTTACCCCATACCCCCACCCACCTCCCCTTCAGCAACCCTCAGATTGTTCCCTATAGTTAAAAGTCTTTTATGGTTTGTCCCCCTCCCTGATTTTATCTTATTTTATTTTTCCCTCCCTTCCCCTATGATCCTCTGTTTTGTTAAATTCCACATGAGTGAAATCATATGATAATTATCTTTCTCTGATTGACCTATTTTGCTTAGCATAGTATCCTCTAGTTCCATCCACGTCGATGTAAATGGTTAAGATTTTTTTTGATGGCTGAGGAATATTCCATTGTGTGTGTGTGTGTACACACCATATCTTCTTTATTCATTCATCTGTTGATGGACATCTCAGCTCTTTCCATAGTTTGGCTATTGTGGACATTGCTGCTATAAACATTGGGGTGCAGGTGCCCCTTCAGATCACTATGTTTATATCCTTTGGGTAAATAGCTAGTAGTGTAATTGCTAGGTCATAGGGTAGCTCTATATTTAACCTTTTGAGAAACCTCCATACTGTTTTCCAGAGTGGCTGTACCAGCTTGCATTCCCACCAGCAGTGTAAGAGGGTTTCCCTTTCTCCACATCCTCACCAACATTTTTTGTTTCCGGACTTGTTAATTTTAGTCATTCTGACTGGTGTGATGTGGTATCTCATTGTGGTTTTGATCTTTATTTCCCTGATACCCAAGTGATGTTGAGCATTTTTTTTTTTTCATGTGTCTATTAGCCATTTGTATGTCTTCTTTGGAGAAATGTCTGTTCAGCATCATAGCTTTTAAATTGGGTGGCAGGTTCACCAAAACTTAGTGTATTATTAAAAGTAAGTAAGTAAATAGAGAAATAAGAGCACCTTGTGTGGACTAATGATGAGTGTCTCATGGACTGAAAATATTAATCCAATTCTATATACCAGAGAGTAAAACAATAATAAAAGATAGGCAATATACAGTTTGTATCCATCTACAACTTTTATTTTTCTCATGCAGTAAGATTTGTGAGATTCATTCAGTCAATATATGAAGCTTTTTATTCACTCTTACCCACCCTTCTCCTGCCAGACTAGGCCTTCTCCAAAATTCCCCAGAATGCTAAGTGTTCAACCCTTTCTATGTAATCCTTCCTGGCCAGCAGCCTGTGGCCACCTTGCTACTATTACCACTCATCTCCACTCTGATATGCAGGTCTCCTTAGCCTGCTTGAATTCCCAGGTACACCCCAGGCAAACATCCAGCTTATTTCATACTTCTGGAAGGCTTGCAAATATTTTAGAAAAGAAAAGGCCCGTGCTTGCAATGCTTGTGTGCTTACTCCCCATATATGTGTCTTACAAACACACGTAAGGATTGATGCTGGGGTCTGAGACAGAGCCCTTGGATGTAGGACAAAGGCTTTCTCTAAGAGCATCTAGTTAACCAAACTATCAATGTCATACTGCTAAGCTAACCTGCCTACATTTGACCAAACCAACCCCTATTTGGTACTCCAAAACAATGGCAGTCTTAGTGTCCTGCTGTGCCCATGAGCCAACTTTCATGGTACCTACTGTCCACATACCTCCAGTTAAAAGCCTTTTCTTCCTTCCTACCTAGGACCTGATCCGAAGAGACATCCTGTACTACAAAGGCCGCATTGACATGGATAAATATGAGGTAGTTGACATTGAAGATGGCAGAGATGATGACTTTAATGTCAGCATGAAAAATGCCTTCAAGCTTCACAACAAGGAGACTGAGGAGGTACATCTATTCTTTGCCAAAAAGCTGGAGGAGAAGATACGCTGGCTCAGGGCTTTCAGAGAAGAGAGGAAAATGGTACAGGAAGATGAAAAAATTGGTAAGTAACCTGAGAGGAGAAAGAAGAATATGGCTATGAAGAACATAGAGGATTTGAATTAGTTTTCATTTTTCTAGAAGCAGAGGGAAGATTTCTGTTGCAAACTGACCTAATCCATTTTGGTGGTTTCCTATTATTAGGTCCTTTGTGGCAGATATCAGTAGTTTCTTCTAGTCAGAGTTAAGTGAGAGTTATAATTTGGCCTCCCTTACAGTCTCATGACTAGATAAGACTATTACACTGGAAGCAAACCTCAGTCTCAATTCTCCCAAACATACAAACATTTATTAACAAACAAACACAAAAGCAGTCATACAACCTGTTCTGTAATCTCAGTGAAGTCCCAGTTTTGTTCTTAGATACATGGCAGCATCTTCTGTGAAGAGGTTAGTCAAGGAAGAGTTGGTGATATTATAGCAACAGGCTTCAACTAACTTTCTAGTTAGAGTCTGGTGACAAAATCCTCTGATGGGGAACAAGACATAGCACCTGTTTTCAATCTTGAGCTTAAGGCTTCCTTCTGAAGGGTAAAAGCTATAGGACTCACTGGATTTTTATACCCAGGTCTTGTGAGGGCTAAAGAGCCTGTAAGACATTTGTGACTAGTTCACATTTGAATAACATTCATTTTACCAATGAAAATTTATTTTTAACATGTGTTAGGCTAATTAGGCCACCTGCATTAAAGTGACTGAACTGCTGGGAGTAGTGGTCTCTGGAGCAAGGACTTCTGAGTGTTTAATGTGTTAACAAATCACCTCTTGAGTGTGTATGCCTGATTAAGGCACTTCAGATGTTAACTAAATGCCCCTAGAGCATAGATTAAAATTAATGCACATGTATATATCACGCTTTCTGTATGAAAACATTTTAAAATAAATTGTAGAAAATATAACTGGGTCTAAAACCATGATCACTTGCATGATTCAGTCACACTAAACCATAATTTTTTTGGCTTTAAATAGGTTGTTCCCCTTTTCCAGAGGGTATATAACTAGCAGAGAGATTTTTCATGCTGCTTTCGAACTGTGGGATTTAGGTGCCATTGACTATAGCTTTGTGGTTTACAAAGTACTATCTGGTCTCTTGCTCATGGTCCTGCCATTCTAGCATAAAAATACCAAACAGCCAGGCTTTGTAATTCCTTGAGAAGACACAGTTTCTGTTTTTGCCCCACTCTTTTTTTTTTTTAAATGTTTTATTGTTATGTTAATCCCCATACATTACATCATTAGTTTTAGATATAGTGTTCCATGATTCATTGTTTGTGCATAACACCCAGTGCTCCATGCAGAACGTGCCCTCCTCAATACCCATCACCAGGCTAACCCATCCTCCCACCCCCCTCCCCTCTAGAACCCTCAGTTCGTTTTTCAGAGTCCATCGTCTCTCATGGTTCGTCTACCCCTCTGATTTCCCCCCTTCATTCTTCTCCTCCTGCTACCTTCTTTTTTTTTTTTCTTAACATATATTACATTATTTGTTTCAGAGGGACAGATCTGAGATTCAACAGTCTTGCACAATTCACAGCGCTTACCAGAGCACATACCCTCCCCAGTGTCTATCACCCAGTCACCCCATCCCTCCCACCCCACCCCCCACTCCAGCAACCCTCAGTTTGTTTCCTGAGATTAAGAATTCCTCATATCAGTGAGGTCATATGATACATGTCTTTCTCTGTTTGACTTATTTCGCTCAGCATAATACCCTCCAGTTCCATCCACGTCGTTGCAAATGTTTTTGCCCCACTCTTAATGAGAGTAGAATTTTATATTAAAACACATGTATGCTCAAGCTGGTAGAAACTGCCTCTAGAAAAATGGGCCTACCCATTGAGTCCTGGTGCAAATGGATTCTTCTCTCCTTCAGTGTTGGGGATTTAAATGGTTCAGAGATAAGGAAGGATGATCAGAAAGACACTACTTAGTCTAATCCTAGTTCTCTCCTCAGGTTTTGGGTAGAGTGCACATTAATAATTCACTTTGAGTCCCATTGAAGCCAAATAGCTTTTAGCATATGAGCACTGCAATTGGACATGATGTAGAGTGGTACAGAAATGCTACTGGGCTTCTTCTCTCACTGGCAGGCAGCAGCAGCCTCTGATACCACCTAGGTTGTTAGACCTATTAAAGGTATTGTCTTAATGTGCTTTATGCAGACCCTAGATCAACTAGAAGATCCCCACCATTCTGTCTGGTTCCAGTGTTATATTTCCTACACAATGCCCTGTGTAACTTGTAACTTAACCTGTAACTTGAAAAATCTGCTTCTAATAAAAAAGCTTCCAGAAATTACATTCTTTTTTAAAATTTTGTTTAAAGTTTTAATTTAAATTCGTTAGTTAACATACAGTGCAATATTAATTTCAGGTGTACAATTTAGTGATTCCACACCTATACACAACACCGTATGCTCATCACAACAACTCTACTCCTTAATCCCATCACCTATTTAACCCCTCCACCAGACCATCTCCCCTCTGGTAACAATTGCTTTGATCTCTATAGTTAAAAGGTCTCTTTTTGTTTCCTTCTCTCTTTTATCCCCCTATGATCATTTGTTTTGTTTCTTAAATTCCACATATGAATGCAATCATATGGTATTTGTCTTTCTCTGATTTATTTCACTTAGCTTAATACGCTTTAGCTCCATCCACAATGTAGTACACACACACACACACACACACACACACACACACACACAAAATGGAATATTACTCAGCCATAAAAAATAACGAAAACTTGTCATTTGCAATGACATGGATGGAGCTACAGAAATTACTTTCTGACAAACCTGTTATCTTTTCTAAAACATTATTTTTTTTCTAATTATAATAATAGCACTTTTATTGTAGGCAATTTTGGAGAAAAACACAGAAAAATACAAGAGAAAACTAAAAATCACATAAAAACATCCTACCCAGAGAGAGATAACTTTTGTAAATATTTTATATATTTCCTTCCTGTTCTTTTGTGTATAAATAAAATACTAGGACTAAGATGGCTGACTATCTTTATGTCTCCCCCCAACCTCTATCTCTCCATGATGAACAGTTCTAAATTTATATGCTCATTTTACACTTAAAATCATACCATTAACATTTCCCTAAATCATTTTTTAAAATTTTTGTTATTTTATTTAAATTCAATTAATTAATATATAGTGTATTACTAGTTTCAGAGGTAGGGTTCAGTGATTCATCAGTGGCATATAACAACCAGTGCTAATTACATCATGTGCCCTCCTTAATGCCCATCACCCTGTTACCCCATCCCCCCATCCTCAGATTGTTTCCTATAATTAAGGGTCTCTTATGGTTTGTCTCCCTCTCTAATTTCATCTCATTTTATGTTTCCCTCCCTTCCCCTATGTTCATCTGTTTTGTTTTGTAAATTCCACATATGAGTGAAATCATATGTGTTTGTCTTCCTCTGACATATTTCACTTACAATAATATCCTCTATTTCCATCCATATCATTCATACATACATACATACCACATCTTCTTTATCCATTCATCTGTTGATGGACATTTGGGCTCTTTCCATAGTTGGGCTATTGTGGACATTGCTGCTATAAACATTGGGGTACCCCTTCAAATCACTAAATTTATATCTTTTGGATAAATATCTAGTAGTGCAATTGCTAGGTTGTAAGGTAGTTCTATTTTTAACTTCTTGAGGAACCTCTATATAGTTTCCCAGAATGGCTGTACCAGCTTGCATTCCCACCAACAGTATAAGAAGGTTCCCCTTTCTCCACCTTCTCACCAACATTTGTTGCTTCCTCAGTTGTTAATTTTACCAGTCTGACTGGTGTGATATGGTATCTCATTGGGGTATTGATTTGTATTTCCCTGATGCCAAGGGATATGCAGCATTTTTTCATGTGTCTTTTGGCCATTTGTATGTCTTCTTTGGAGACATGTCTGTTCATGTCTTCTGCCCATTTCTTAGCTAGATTTTTTGTTTTTTGGGTGTTGAATTTAATAACTTCTTTATAGACCTTGGATACAAGCTCTTTATCTGATAAGACATTTGCAAATATCTTCTCCCATTCTGTAGGTTGTCTTTTGGTTTTATCAACTGTTTCCTTTGCTGTGCAGAAGCTTTTTATCTTGATGAAGTCCCAAGAGGTCATTTGTGCTTTTGTTTCCCTTGGCTTTGAAGACATCTCTAGCAAGAAGTTGCTATGGCTGAGGTCAAAGAGGTTGCTGCCTGTGTTCTCCTCTAGGATTTTGATGGATTCCTTTCTCACATTTAGGTCATTCATCCATTTTGAGTTTGTTTTGTGTATGGTGTAAGAAAATGGTCCAGTTTCATTCTTCTGCATGTGGCTATCCAATTTTCCCAACACCATTTGTTGTAAAGACTGTTCTTTTTCCATTGGATAGTCTTTCCTGCTTTGTTGAAGATTAGTTGACCTTAGAGTTGAGGGTCCATTTCTGGGTTCTCTATTCTGTGCCATAGATCTATGTGTCTGTTTTTGTGCCAGTACCATACTGATTTGATGATTATAGCTTTGTAATATAGCTTGAAGTCTGGAATTGGTTGTCACCAGCTTTGGTTTTCTTTTTCGACATTCCTTTGGATATTTGGAGTCTTTTCTGGTTCCATACAATTTTTAGGATTGTTTATTATAGCTCTGTGAAAATTACTGATGGTATTTTGGTGGGGATTGCATTGGATGTTTAGATTCCTTTGGATAGCATAGGCATGTTCTTCCAATCCATGAGCATGGAATGTTTTTTTCATTTCTTTGTGTCTTCCTCAATTTCTTTCATAAGTGTTCTATAGTTTTCAGAGTACACATCCTTATCTCTTTGGTTAGGTTTATTCCCAGGTATCTTTTGGTTTTTGGTGCAATTGTAAATGGGATCAATTCTTTAATTACTCTTTCTTCTGAAAAATGAGAATTACAGAACAATATCCCTGATGAACATGGATGCCAAAATTCTCACCAAGATATAGTACCTAATAGGATCCAAGAGTACATTAAAAGGATTATTCACCATGACCAAGTGGGATTTACTCCTGGGTTGCAGCAGTGGTTCAACATCTGCCTATCAATCAGTGTGATATACCACATTAATAGAAGTAAAGACAAGAACCATATGATCCTCTCAATTGATACAGAAAAAGCATTTGACAAAATACAGTATCCTTTCTTTTTTTAAATTTTTTTTATTATTATGTTATGTTAATCCCCATACATTACATCATTAGTTCTTGATGTAGTGTTCCATGATTCATTGTTTGTGTATAACACCCAGTGCTCCATTCAGTACGTGCTCTCTTTAATACCCATCACCAGGCTAACCCATCCCTCCAGCCCCCTCCCCTCTAGAACCCTCAGTTTGTTTCTCAGAGTCCATAGTCTCTCATGGTTCGTCTCCCCCTCCGATTTCCCCCCTTCATTCTTCCCCTCCTGCTATCTTCTTCTTCTTCTTCTTTTTTTTTTTTTTTAACATATAATGTATTATTTGTTTCAGAGGTACAGGTCTGTGATTCAACAGTCGTACACAATTCACAGTGCTCACCATAGCACATACCCTCCACAATGTCTATCACCCAGCCACCCCATCACTCACACCCCCCACCACTCCAGTATCCTTTCTTGATTAAAACTCTCTACAGGGTAGGGATAGAGGGAAAATACCTCAATATCATAAAAGCCATTTATGAAGAAAAGTCAATATCATCCTCATTGGGGAAAAAAAAATGAGCGCTTTCCCCTAAGGTCAGGAACATGAAAGGGATGTCCACTCTCACCACTGCTGTTCAGCAGAGTACTGAAAGTCCTAGCCTCAGCAATCAGAAAACATAAAGAAATAAAAGGCATCCAAATTGACAAAAAAGAAGTCAAACTTATGGTACTCTATGTAGAAAACCCAAAAGACTCCACCAAAAAATTGCTAGAACTCATACAGGAATTCAGCAAAGGGGCAGGATATAAAATCATTGCACAGATGTCAGTTGCATTTCTATACCCTAAATCACTTAATATTTTTTAAATTATGTTCAGTTAGCCACAATATATTACATCATTAGTTTTTGATATAGTGTTCAATGATTCATTAGTTGCCTAAAACACCCAGTGCTCACCCCAACACATGCCCTCATTAATACACATCACCCGGCGACCCCATCACCCTATGCCCCTCCCCTATGAAACCCTCAGTTTATTTCCCGGAGTCCATAGTCCCTCATGATTTGTATCCCACTCTGATTCCCCCCTGTAGGTTCCCTCCCTTCCCCTAAGCTCTTCTGTGCTATGCCTTATGTCCCACATATGAGTGAAACCATATGATAATTGTCTTTCTCTGCTTGACTTATTTCACTTAGCATAATCCCCTCCAGTTCCATTCATGTCAGTGTGAATGGTGGGTATTCATCCTTTCTGAGGGCTGAGAAACATTACATTGTATATATGTACCACATCTTCTTTATCCATTCATCTTTGGAAGAGCATCTCAGCTCCTTCCACAGTTTGGCTATAGTGGACATTGCTGCTATGAACATTGGGATGCAGGTGGCCGTTCTTTTCACTACATGTGTATCTTTGGGGTGAATACCTAGTAGTGCAACTGCTGCATCATTGGGTAGCTGCATATTTAACATCTTGAGGAAACTCCATACTGTTTTCCAAAGTGGCTGTACCAGTTTGCCTTTCCATCAACAGTGTAAGAGGGTTCCCCTTTCTCCACCTTCTTGCAAACATTTGTTGTTTCCTGCCTTGTTAATTTTTGCCATTCTAGCTGGTGAAAGATGGTATCTCATTGTGGTTTTGATTTGAATTTCCTTGATGGCTAGTGATATTGAACATTTTTTCATATGTCTGTTAGCCATTTGTATTTCTTCTTTGAGAAGTGTCTGTTCATGTATTCTGCCCATTTTTTGACTGGATTATTTGTTTTTTGGGTGTTGAGTTTGAGAAGTTCTTTATAGATCTTGGATATCATCCCTTTATCTGTAAGGTCATTTGCAAGTATCTTTTCCCATTCTGTGGGTTGCCTCTTAGTTTTATTGACTGTTTCTTTTGCTGAACACAAGCTTTTTATTTCTATGAAGTCCCAAAAGTTCATTTTTGCTTTTGTTTCCCTTGCCTTTGGAGACGTGTCTTGAAAGAAGTTGCTGTGGCCCATGTCAAAGAGGTTACTGCCTATGTTCTCCTCTAGGATTTTGATGGATTCCTGTCTCACATTGAGGTCTTCATCCATTTGGAGTTTATCTTTGTGGATGGTATGAGACAATGGTCCAGTTTCATTCTTCTGCATGTGGCTGTCCAATTTTCCCAGCACCACTTATTAAAGAGACTGTCTTTTTTGCATTGGATATTTTTTCCTATTTCACAAAGATTAGTTGACCATAGAGTTGAGGGTCCATTTCTGGAGTCTCCAATCTGTTCCATTGATCTATATGTCTGTTTTTGTGCCAATACCATGGTGTCTTGGTGATCATAGCTTTGTAATATAGCATGAAGTCAAGTAACATGATGCCCCCAGGTTTGTTTTGCTTTTTCAACATTCCTTGGTGATTCAGGGTCTTTTCTGATTCCATACAAATTTTAGGATTGTTTGTTCCAGCTCTTTGAAAAATGCCAATGGTATTTTGATACGGATAGCATTGAAAATGTAGATTGCTCTATGCAGCATAGACATTTTAACAATGTTTGTTCTTCCAGTCCATGAGTGTGGAATGTTTTTCCATCTTTTTGTGTCTTCCTCAATTTCTTTCATAAGTGTTCTGTAGTTTCTAGAGTACAGGTGCTTTACCTCTTTGGTTAGATTTATTGCTAGGTATCTTATGGTTTTTGGTGCTATTGTAAATGGAATCAATTCCTTAATTTCTCTTTCTACACTTACATTGTTAATGTATCAAAAAGCAACTGATATCTGTGCATTGATTTTTGTATCCTGCCATATTGCTGAATTGCTGTATGAGTTCTAGTAATTTGCGGGTAGAGTCTTTTGGGTTTTCCATATAAAGTATGGTGCCATCTGCGAAGAGAGATTTGGACTTCTTCTTTGCCAATTTGAATGCCTTTTATTTCTTTTTATTTTCTGATTGCTGATGCTAGGACTTCTAGTACTACATTGAGCAATAGTGGTGAGAGTGGGCATCCCTGTTGTGTTCCTGACCTTAAGGCAAAGCTCTCAGCTTTTCCTCATTGAGAATGATGTTCAGTGTAGGCTTTTCATACATGGTTTTTATGAAACTGAGGAATGTTCCCTCTATCCCTACACTCTGAAGTCTTTTAATCAGGAAAGGATTCTGTATTTTGTCAAATCCTTTTTATACATCAATTGAGAGGATCATATGGTACTTGTCTTTTCTTTTATTAATGTGCTCTATCACGCTGATTGTTTTGTGAATGTTGAACCACCCTTGCATCCAAGGAATAAATGCTACCTGGTCGTGATGGATAATTCTTTTAATGTACTCTTGGATGCTATTGGCTAGGATCTTGTTGAGTATTTTGACATCCATGTTCATTGAGGATATTGGTCTGTAATTCTCCTTTTTGATGGGGTCTTTGCCTGGTTTGGGGATCAGGGTAATGCTGGCCTCATAGACTGAGTTTGGATGTTTTCCTTCCATTTCTATTTTTTGGAACAGGTTCAGTAGAATAGACATGATTTCTTCTTTAAATGTTTGGTCGAATTCCCCTGGGAAGCCATCTGGCCCTCGACTCTTGTTTTTTCAGAAGTTTTTGATTACTGCTTCAATTTCCTTACTGGTTATTGGTCTGTTCAGATTGTCTATTTCTTCCTGTTTCAGGCTTGGTGGTTGATAAGTTTCCAGGAATGCATCCATTTCTTCCAGATGGCCTAGTGTGTTGGCATATAGCTGCTGGTAGTAAGTTCTAATAATTGTCTCTATTTCCTTGGTATTGGTCGTGATCTCTCCACTTTCATTCATGATTTTATTAATTTGGGTCCTTTCTCTTTTCTTTTGGATAAGTCTGGCCAGAGGTTTATCAACTTTAATTCTTTCAAAGAAACATCTTCTAGTTTCATCGATCTGTTCTATTGTTCTTCTAGTTTCTATTTCATTGATTTCTGCTCTAATCTTTATTATTTCTCTTCTCCTGCTTGGTCTAGGCTTTATTTGCTGTTCTTTCTCCAGATCCTTTAGCTGTAAGGTTAGCTTGTGCATTTGATTTTTCTAACTTTTTGAGAGAGGCTTGGATGGCTATGCTATGTCCCTCTAAGGACCACCTTTGCATTATCCCATAGGTTTTGGACCGATGTGTTTTCATTTGCTTTGGTTTGCATGATTTGTTTAAGTTCTTTAATTTCCTGGTTGACCCATTCATTCTTTAGCAGGATGCTTTTTAACCTCTACGTGTTTGCGTTCCTTTCAAATTTTTCCTTGTGGCTGAGTTCCCGTTTCAATGCATTGTGGTCTGAAAATATGCAGGGAATAATCTTAATCTTTTGGTATCAGTTCAGACCTGATTTGTGACCCAGTATGTGATCTATTCTGGAGAAAGTTCTGTGTACACTCGAGAAGAATGAGTATTCTGTTCTTTTAGGATGGAATGTTCTTTATATATCTACAAAGAACATCTAGTCCAATGTTTCCTTCAAAGCTCTTGTTCCTTTGTTGATCTTCTGCTTAGATGATTTGTCCATTGCTGACAGTGGAGTATTGATGTCTCCTACTATTAATGTATTATTATCAATATGATTCTTTATTTTGGTTAACAGTTGGCTTATGTAGTTGGCTGCTCCCATGTTGGAGGCATAGATATTTACCATTGTTAGATTTTCTTGTTGGAAAAACCCTTTAAGTATGATATAGTGCCCCTCTATATCTGTTACTACAGCCTTTGGTTAAAATCTGTCTGATATGAGAATTGCTACCCCAGCTTTCTTTTGAGGTCCATTGGCATGATAAATGGCCCTCCATCCTCTCACTTTCCATCTGGAGGTTTCTTTAGGTTCAAAATGAGTCTCTTGTAATCAGCATATGGATGGATCCTGTCTTTTTTATCCAATCTGCAACACTGTGCCATTTCATGGGAACATTTAGACCATTCACGTTGGAAGTGAAAGATATTAATTTTGAAAGATACTAATTTACTGCCATCATATTGCCTGTAAAGTCCCTGTTTCTATAGATTGTCTCTGTAAATTTCTGGTCTATATTACTCTTGGGGTCTTTCTTCTTTTATAGAACACCCCCTTAATATTTCATGCAGGGCTGGCTTGATGGTCACATATTCTTTCAGTTTCTGCCATTCTTGGAAGCTCTTTGTCTCTCTGTCCATTTTGAAGTACAGCCTTGCTGAATAAAGTGTTCTGGGCTGCATGTTCTTCTCATTTATTACCCTGAATATGCCTTGCCAACCCTTTTTGGCTTGCCAGGTCTCTGTGGACAGGTTTGACGTTATTCTGATGTTCCTCCCTCTGTACTTAAGAAATCTCTTTCCCCTGGCTGCTCTCAGCATAGCTACCTTGGCTCTAAGATTTGCAAGTTTCAGTATTATATGCTGGGGCGTTGGTCTATATTTATTGATCTTGGGAGGGGTCCTCTCTGCCTCTTGGACTTGAATGCTTGTTTCCTTCCCCAGGTTAGGGTAGTTTTCAGCTATGATTTGCTCAAATATACCTTCTAGTCCTCTCTCTCCACCCCCTCAGGGATCCCAATAATTCTGACATTGGATCATTTCATGGCATCATTGATCTCTCTAATTCTTATCTCACGGGCTTCTAGTTTCTTATCCCTATCCTCCTCACCTTCCTTCCTTTCTATCAGCCTATCTTCTAGATCACTATTTCGTTCTTCTGCCTTATTTACCCTGCCTGTTAGAGTATCCAGTTTAGACTGCATCTCATTCACAGCATTTTTACGTTCGGCCTGATTAGATCTCATTTCTGCCCTTAGAGATTTTATATTGTCACTAATGCTTTTTTCAAGCCTAGCTATTGACTTCATAATTGCTACCCCGAAGTCTACCTCTGACATCTTGCTTCTGTCCATATCCGTTAGATCTGTAGCAGAGGCCATTGTCTCTGGTTCTTTTCTTTGTTGTGAGTTCCTCATCCTAATCATTCTGCTGAGGGATGGTTGAACGAATGTACAGATTCCAAAATATCAACCATGACCCAAGCAAGATGCACCCTTGGAGAATATGGAGCAGTCGGAAGCCACCACTAAAAAGACATAGCCAATATGAAACACACGAGTAAAACTTATAAAATAAAAAAAAAAATTCCAAAAAGGGTTGAGGGGAAAGGGGGATATAATCTCTCAGTGTGGACAAATTAGGGTTTTTCAGTTGTTCCTGGGTGTATTTGGGTCTGTTTGTTAGAGGATATACTACCTCCCAAAATTACAGGGAAAGTATAACTTATGTGTCTGTATATATATACACAGACACACACACACATCTACAAGTAATGAATGAATGAATGAATAGGGAAAAAAGGACTACAATGAAGCATATATCTATAAAAAATATAGGTGTGAAAAAGTACAAGTTAAAAGTTACTATGAAATCTAAGTTGGTATATTAAACATCTAGTTGAAATGAGAAAAACGTGAAAAGAAAAAAACAGAGAAGAAGCTAAGGGAAAGAATAAAAAGAAAACGAGAGTTGTATCTGAAAAATAAACAAGCTGTGAGGCAAAGCCTGGAGCTCAAAATACTATTTTCCCCTGGTGTTGGGATTTTACAGTCTTATGGGGACCATAGGGTTGTCCTCCTCTTGTTCTTCCAGCCTGTCTTCTTGGGGAGAGTCCTGCAGCGCTGTTTCTCAGGCAACCCTGCTTGGGCAGAGTTGCCCTGCCCCCTCTCGAAGGGTGCTTGGCTCAGTGGAAACCGGTTTTTTGAGCTTTTGTTCTCTGGAGGCTTTCTGTACCTCTTCTAAGAGTCAGAGCAAAAATGGCCGCACCCAAACCTCTGTCCCAGAGTGGAGAAATCGAAGTCTGCGCTCTTCACTAAACCCTCCTGGGACACAGTCTCCATTTCTGTATGCGCCACTGAAAACTGCAACCTCCTGTGGTGCGTGCCCACAGTGATTCTCTCAGAGGTCGTCCCAGGTGCCTGGTCATGTTCCTGCCCTTTGTGCTTCTAAAACCATGAGCGACCGTGCAACCCACATCTCCTGGATCCTGTCTGGGTCCTGCTCTAAGGCCCTTTCCAGGCCACTAGTGCTCTGTGAGTTTTTTCCTGGTCCCCAGCAGGACGCTTTTGCACTCCAGTGTTATATCACTTTCCGGGAGCCAACTTATGGAAGTTCACTCCCCCTTCTGTTTATCTTCCAATAGCTACCTGAAGATTCATGACTCCACCCTTCCTACCTGGTGACAGGCGGTGTTTTTCTGCTTGTAGAGATCCAGATATATATTCTTACATCTCAGGCTGATTTTGTGGGTGTTCAGGATGGTGTGGTAGATATCCAGCTAAATTCAGGGGACCGGTTGAAATGGTTCCCCTACTCCTCTGCCGTCTTTCCTCTCCAGTGCTCACTTAATATTTTTAATCATTATTTTATGGCTGTCTTATAAATTTGTCAGAATTTTCTGTTTTTTTTTTAATTTTCACTTTTAATGGTAAAATGAATACATGGCCTTAATAACCATTTAAACACATACCAAAATTTAATAAAGTTTAGCATTATTTTCCCTTCTCTATCACTCCTATGCTATGTGAGATAATCAGTATAAGTGTGGTGTGCCTATTTCCATACTTATGTTCATATAAGCATATATACAGATAAGATTTTTTAAAAACTTTTTTACTTACAAAAATTATACCAAACATATTACTCTGTAACTTGTTTTTTTAACTTAATTTATCACAAGTAACTCTCCAAGTGAGGAATATAGAATTTAACTATAACTCCTTCTATCAGTCAGGGTTCAACCTGAGAAGCATAACTCATAGGAGATGCATTATTAAGAGATTTATTCTAGGAATTGGCTTATGTGATTACAAAACCTGGCTAAGCAACTCCAGTATCTGTGGAGCAGACAATCAGAATGCAAGATCATGAGCAGGCTCAAACTCATGGGCATAGTCCAAAGCTGTCATCTATAGGCAGGAAGATCATGAGAAGGATGGGACTCCACATACATGGGCTAAAGCTGAGGCAGAATTTCTTCTCCTTTGTGGGGAGACCTCTACCCTGTTTTTTTAAGTGGTAAAAACACCATGAGCTCTATGCTCTTAACACATTTTTAAGTGCATAATATAGCAATATTAATTGTAGGTTCAGTGTTATACAGCAGATCTATAGAACTTATTCATATCTTGTATAAATGGAACTAGAGTCTTGATAGGATTGCTTTGAATTTGTAGATGACCTTCAGCACAATGGATATTTTAACAATATTGAGTCTTCCAGTACAAAAACAAAACAACAACAACAACAAAAAGCAACAAAAAACTAAAGACCAATATCCCCAATGAACACACATGAAACAATCTTTGATAAAACAGCAACAAACAGAATTCAGCAGCATAATAAAAGGATCACACACAATAACCAAGTCGGATTTGTCCCTGGGTTGCAATGATGGCTTAACATATGCAAATTAATTAATGTGATATAATTAAATTAAATATAGAAATCACATCATCATATCTATAGATGTAGGAAAAAGATTTGACATAATTTATCCTTCTTTCCTGATAAAAAAGACTCACAACAAACTCTGTATAGAAGGAATTTACCTGAACATAATAAAGGCCATATATCAAAAGGCCTATGGCTAACATCATACTCAAGGGGGAAAAACTGAAAGCTTTTCCTCTTAGATCAATGACAAGAAAAGGATGCCCATTTTCACCACTTCTATTCGACATTGTAGTGGAAGTCCCAGCCAGAGAAAATTAGGCAAGAAAAAAATAAAAAGCATCTAAATGGGAGAGGAAGAAGTAAAATTATTTCTGTTTGTAGATGACATTATTTTATATATAGAAAACCTTAAAGACTCCTCAGAAAAAACTTCTATATTTAATAAATGAATTCAGTAGAGTTGATGGGTACAAAATCAACGTACAAAAATCAATTGTGTTTCTATACACTAACAATGAACTATCTGAAAAAGAAATTAAGCAAACAGTCCCAATTATACTCATATCAAAATGGATGTGATTATATTTAGGAATAAACTTAACCAAGGAGGTGAAAGACTTGTACACCAAAAACTATAAAACCTTGCTGAAAGAAATTAAAGAACACATAAATAAATAGACTTAATATTGTTAAAATGTCCCTTTTACCCAATGCCAGCTATAGATTTAATGTGATCTTATCAAAAATCCAGTGGTATTTTTTTTTTACTGAAATAGAAATAACAATCCTAAAATTCATGTGGAACCACAAAAGACCCATCATAGCTAAAGATATTTGAGAGAGGAGAACAAAGCTGGAGGTATCATGTCAAAATATATTACAAAGCTACATTAATTAAAACACTATGGTACTGGCATAAAGACAGGATATAGACCAATGGAATAGGATAGAGAGCCTAGAAATAAACCCACACATATACAGTCAACATATGTTTGACAGTAGTACCAAGAATGCACAATTGGGAAAGGATGGTTTCTTCAATAAGTTGTGCTGGAAAAACTGGATATCCACAGGCAAAAGAATGAAATTGAATTCCTATCTTACACCATAAATGAAAATTAACTCAAAATGTATCAAAGACTTAATTGTATGACCCAAAACTGTGAAACTCCTGGAAGAAAACATAGGGAAAGAGCTTCTTGGCATTGATCTTGGCAGTGATTTTTTTGGATATGACACCAGAAGCACAGTCAACAAAGCAAAACTACAGCAAAATAAAATTATTTTGCACAGCAAAGGAACAGAATGAAAAGGCAACCTATGGCATCAGAGAAAATATTTGCAAATGATATATATGATAGGAGGTTAATTTCCAAAATATATAAGGAACTCTTACAACTCAATAGCAAAATATCAAATAACTTAATTTTAAAAATGGACAAAGGACTTGAATAGACATTTCTGTTACTTCATTACTTTTTGCTATTTGATTTTTTCTTCCTTTTGAAACTTTTCTTTAAAAAATTTTCTTATTATAATCTCTTATCTTTTGACTCATTATTTTCTTGTCTATGTTTTTGCTTTTGGTTGTGAAATATTTTTCCACTTCACACCATACTTTATTCATCCATTCTTCATTTAACAGCCTCTTAACTCATGTTCTCATTTTTTTTGCCCCTGTATACTATGAAATGCATTGTTATAGCTAAATATTTGTTCAAGTTCTCACCATTTATTTATTTGCTTTTCAAGACTTTTGATATATCTTGCCAAAATTACTCCTTCAGAAAAGTTGTACTAATTTGTACATTTAAGAAAGGTCTATGTTTTTTATAACAGTCATGTATTTTTATGTTATAGGCTTTGAAATTTCTGAAAACCAGAAGAGGCAGGCTGCAATGACTGTGAGAAAAGTCCCTAAACAAAAAGGTAAAGCTACCTTTAACCACTGCCACCCCAGCAGCCCCACTTACTCTCTTTGTGAGACTGGGAAGCCATAAACCATGTGATTGTATATCCCCAGGCTTGTTTCCAGGCTGAAGTTCACTTGGGGTGATGGGGAGTGTCTGGGTTTCCAGGTGTCCCTGATGACAAGTGGCAAATGGTCTTAAAGACATAAGGCTTAGGAGTAAATAGTATAAGGTATTTATGTCCAAAAATAGTTCTTTGGGTACAAGAAAAAATAGAATTTCTATTTCTTTTCATTTTTACATAAGTAAAAGAGAGAGAAAAACTAAACTTTATTCACAATTTAGAGAGAGATAGACAATAATAACATGTAATTTTTATTAGTAAGTATATTTGGAATATGTATACAATTTTCTTTCATTTGTTTGGGGACATTTTCAAGGTTAGGAGTCTCAAATCAGAATAGAGAACTTCAAACTGAACCAAGACAGAAGATTCAGGTATTTATTCTCTTTCTCTGAACCATAAACTAAAGTACTTAAAAAAGGAAAATAGGGGTGCCTGGTGGCTCAGTCGGTTGTCTGACTCTTGATTTTGGCTCAGGTCATGAGATCGAGCCCCGTGTTGGGCTCCACACTGGGTGTGGAGCTTGCTTAAAATTCTCTCTCCCTCTCCCTCTGCCCCTCCCTTCCCACCACCCCCCCTCGTGTGCCCACACTGACACTCTCTCTCTCTCTCTAAAAAAAAAAAAAAAAAGAGGAAAATACCTTAAGAATCGATTTGATTATGAAATGAAGCTTTATTTTCTCATTTTCATGAGCTAGACATAATTAAAATGCTTAGTTGAACAAAAGGAAGTAACTACCCTTTGTTTATTCATGAGCCTCTTCAGTACCAGTCATTTTATATAAGTTCTTTAATTTTATCTTTATGGTACTTCTGAAAAGGTAGGCATTATTAGCCTCATTTTCAGATGAGGAAACAAGATCTTTGGGGTGAAGTGATTGTGAACTTAACTCATCTTGATTCCAAGTCCACTGTTCTTCCCTCACCATCTCAGGGTTCTGCTGATTCTCTATGCTGGGAAAGAACAGCTTACTTTTTTTGTCCCACCTCAATTATTGACAGCTGCTTCTATTACTGACCACCACTGTCATTTTCCCCAGGCCCTTCCTCTGCTTTCTCAGTAGTCTATTTGGTTCAGAATGAGTCACCATACAAAATGATTAGATTCAAGTTGCCTGAAATTCCAGTGGCCACATAAAGCACCCTTAATTATTCCCAAATGAAGCTCCTTTCCACTGAGGAAGCTGTGTGCCTGTGAATATCTGATCTCCAATTAAACAGTGCACCTAGCTGGGACCCCTCTGGCTAGACATGCCTTCCTTTTAACTGCTTTTGTTTCTTGCCCTTGGGAGGCACTCATTGGCTCTTTCTCTCATCATGGAAATGTAATTATCTTCAGATAGGGAATTAAAGGCAATCACACCTAACCTCTCGGGAGTGAAACATGAGAGATAGTGTTAGAAAGCTATCTGGAGTTAATGTCATTGAAGATATGGTCTGGATGAGTAGGGCAACCCTGTGAGAGACTGTGCTCCTTCCGTAGAGATATAAGCAGAACAGAACCCCAGCCAGTCGGGGAGTCCTCAGGCTATAAAAAAGGCTACTGTCCTAGTGGCTTGCTTGTTTCCTGGAGGCTCTTAATGCTTGAACTTCTCTTACTCTGATCCCCTCCACTGTCCTCACCACACTGACCTTCATGATGGGATAGGACCCCTTTACCTCAGCTTAGGTTCCCTCAAGCCTATCTGAGGCTGGCTGTTCTTTTTTTTCACTATGAACTCTTAAAGCAAAGGAACATCCACAAAGCAATAAACCAGAAAACAGTCCTGCTCACTCATACCAAGCCTTTGTGTCAGTTTCCTTTTCCACCTGTCTAGTCACAAGGCTATTCCTTTCAGGTCCTCTCTTATTCCCCAGTATCTAAACAATGGTTCACATGAACAGCTTTCCACCTTTAACAATTCTAAAGTTTTCAAAGAAACTCATTTAGTTTCAAACCTCCCAAAATTCCTACGAATCCCCTCCATTATTTCTATTTCTAGTTTTCAAGACTCTCCTAGTCCAGGACTGTAATGACTGATATATTTTGAGACTCAAGGTAACTACACATGTGGAAACAATGGTCAAACTTAGGAATTCAATAGTGATATTATGTACATGGGAAGAACAAGAAGGGAATTCTTTCAGATACCCACAAAAGCCAGTTTCTTTAACCCTTCCAATGACCACTTCCTGGAAGTTATGGGAGCATTGTTTTTAAGATTTCTCTAATGCAGATGTAATTGGTTAGGAAATTATTCTAGTGTTCTCTTCTAACCCCATCTATAATGCCATAGGACCTTATTAACTCAGTCTACTGCTCTGGAGGAGGGGAAGCCTGTCTGTAAGATAAGCAAAGAGGACAAAGCCTAGCTCCAAGGAAGGCCTTTCTACTTTATGTTTATCTTTTACACTGTCTTAGTTTTAAGAATTGATGTATAACTTATTGGAATTTGAATACTAATTCCTGGTCTATCAACCTATTTCAGTCTGTCATCATGGAGCTCCCTAGGGCCATGAGCAAAGCTCCCATCTCCAGAGGCTATAGGACTATCTCAAAATCAAATGAATATCCTAAAGTAACTAAAATAATCTTGAAAAAGAAGAGTAAAGTTGGGGTACTCAGTCTATCCTGATTTTAACACAAATTATATAGCTACAATAACCAAGATAGTGTGGTACTGGCAGAAGGATAGACATATTGTATTAGTGGAAGAGAATAGAGAAGCCAGAAATAGACCTGCACCAATATGCCCAAGTAATTTTTGATAAAGATGCAAAAGAAATTTAGTGGAGGAAGGGTTGTCTTTTCAACAAATGCTGCTTCAGCCATAGACCAAAAATAAACTTCAACCTAAACTCATACCTTACAAAAATGAACTCAGAATGGATAATGGACTTAAATTTAAAGCTACAAAACTTTTTTTAAAAAGGAGAAAATCTTCAGCATCTAGAGCTAGGCAAAGAAGTTCTTAGACTTGACACCAAAAGCTTGAACCATGAAATGAAAAATTGATACAATGGACCTCATCAAAATAGACATTTTTGCTCTATGAAAGACCATATGAAGAGGATGAAAAGACAAGTTACTGGCTAGGAAAAATATTTGCAAACCATATATCTGAAAAAACACTAGTATCTAGAATATATAAAGAACTCTCAAAACTCAGCAGTAAATAAAAAAAAAATACATACTCCAATTACAAAATGGGCAAAAGATGGATATTTTCCTGAAGAGGATTATATAGATGACAATTAAACACATGAAAAAATGTTCAACATTATTAATCATTGGAGAAATACAAATGAAAACCACAATGATATATCACTACACACCTATTAAAAAGGCTAAAATAAAAAAATAGTGACAACACTGAATACTGGCAAGGGTGTAGAGGAACTGAATCATTTATACCTTGCTGGTGAGAATGCTAAATGGTACAGCCACTCTGGAAAATAGTATGGTGGTTTCTTAGACACAAAACATACCACTACCATACACCCAGCAATTATACTCCTGGGCAGTTGTCCCAGAGAAATGAAAACTTTCACCAAAAAAACCCTCTATATGTTAACTAACTTGAATTTAAATAAAATCTTGGAGAAAAAAAAAAAAAACTCTAAACAAATGTTTATAGCAGCTTTGTTCATGATAGCCCAAACTGGAACCATCCCAGATGTCTTTCAATGGGTGAGTAATTATGGTATACCCATACCATGGAATATTACTCATGAATAAAAAGGAGCCAACTATTGGTATATGGAACAACTTGGGTGAATCTCCAAGGAATTATGCTGCATGAGAAAAGCCAATCTCCAAAAGTTATATATGGTATGACTCCATTTATATAACATTCTTGAAATATTATCATTTAGTAATGGTGAACAGATTAGTAGTTGCCAATGGTTGGGGGGGGGTGAGATCAGGAGAGAAGTAAGTGTGGTTATGGAAGAGTAACTAGTGATTTTGTGATATAGAAATGTCCTATCTCTTCTCTGTGTCCTGTAACAATGTTAATATCCTGGTTGTAATTTTGTACTACAGTTTTGCAAAATGTTATCATTGAAGAAACTGAGTAAAGACTA